>NC_062521.1:25146273-25198773 GCF_022655615.1 Tachysurus fulvidraco | reverse complement strand
CTCTGCATAAACTTAATGTAACTCTCAATAAAAGCCTTTGATAATTATGAAATGTTTGACCATCTGAACAAAAAAAAAAACGATCTAAAACCCCCTTTTTTAATGTCATTCTCAAAACGTTTGGCCACCCTTGTCATTGTACAGAACATGTGTTCAATCTGTTGACACTTTCTCCATCTCAGATATCATCTCACGTGTCAGACCTCGCTCGTGTTGAGTCACTTTAGTTGTTTAAATCCGCTCCCGAGCGTGATTAGCGTTGACGCTTTGACGAACATTTACGGCATTTAGCAGACACTCTTATCCAAAGTGACTTATATTTCAGTTTATACTCCTGAGCACTTGAGGGTTAAGGGCCTTGCTCAGGGGCCCTGCAGTGGCAACTTGGTGGATCTGGGATTCGAACCAATGACCTTCCGATCAGTAGTCAAACATCTTGAAACCACATGAAACGAACGAACCTCACGAAAGGAAGTAAACACATCCGAGTTTGATTTAAACAGACCGAACGCACAAAACACTTCCTAAAACAATGGTGTGAAGTTGGGTAGAATTTTATTTATTTATTTATTTATTTATTTATTTATTTATTTATTTATTTATTTATTTATTTATTTTTTAAAAAAGCTCCTTGACACCGACCACTTGTCCACTAAGTAACTGTTTCCAGAATTATTCACGAGTCGTGCCAAGCTCTCGTTCTTTTTGTCACTTTAACAAAGCTCTCTGATTAACTTTTGTCATAAAAGGGCCCGGGGCCAATTAGATTTGTGCCGGGGAAGCGTGCAGACGGGCAATCTGCCTCAAGCGACGAGCGGAGGAGGAGCGCGACTCAGCCGAGCTGTAAAGTTAATTTAAGGTCAATCACAAACTGTCTGCTTTGTCTGTGTGGAAAAAAAACAAAACACTCCGCGCTTAGCAGCTTGATTTGGAGTCAGAGCAGCACTAATCATTCCAAACAAAAAGCACCTCAACGAAATATTACGAAATATCTCCATCTCGCTACGCCATCCGGTGTTTCCATTTCCACCACTGCTTTCTTCATCCAGAACTTTTAAAGACACACGTCGGTTATCTTAACAAGCCGTGAGCCGCCGCTGCCCGAGGCTTTCACATGAGATTTCAATCGTAGCCGTGCTGCGGCCCAAAGAACTTGCGACATCCTGCAGCCTGGTGTAGCAGAGGACGTGTCCTCAAAGTCAGGACCAACAGGGCCGTAGTGACTGGAGGAACCCTTGAAGCCGGATGAACCGACGTGCTCGATTTCTCTTTCCCGCGTCCTGGTGAGGGACGAAGGCAGCACGATATCTGCAGCTTTCAATCTATCAGCCGCTTCGCTCTCGCTGTGGGAATAGCGGAGATGAATAAAGCCACGTTGTACCTTTTTATCTCCTTTTAAAGTGACATTACTGTCCTGCCTGCACCGGCGTGTCTGAAAAATGCTGCCCATTTCTAGAACGCTGCATTACGACAAAAAGAAAAAAAAAAGACAGAAACTTTTAGATTAGAATTTATGATGTGTCCCTGCTGGATTTTAAGTGTCTAACATCGCAGCCTCGCAGCTCCAGCGTCCTGAATTCACTCCTCAGCGCTGATTACTGTCTGTGTGGAGATTCAGATCTTCTGTGTCAGTGTATGGTGCCTTAAAATAGTCTACCATCCCACCAAGGGTGTATTCTGCTCATCCCTTCATCCCTTCATCCTCTCTTACTCAGGATTTCTTATAGAGTTGTTTTAAAATCTGTTTAGAAACTCGGCCGAAATATTGTCCAGCATCTTACCAGCATCATCTTGTGCTTTGTTTGTCGGATTTTATTATAATCTGCCAAAATCTGCCAATATTCATTCATTCATTCATTCATTCATTCATTCATTCATTCATTCATTTTCTACCGCTTATCCGAACTACTCAGGTCACAGGGAGCCTGTGCCTATCTCAGGTGTCATCGGGCATCAAGGCAGGATACACCCTGAACGGAGTGCCAACCCATCGCAGGGCACACACACACACACACACACTCATTCACTCACACACTCACACACTACGGACAATTTTCCAGAGATGCCAATCAACCTACCATGCATGTCTTTGGACCGGCGGAGGAAACCGGAGTACCCGGAGGAAACCCCCGAGGCACGGGGAGAACATGCAAACTCCACACACACAAGGCAGGGGTGGGAATTGAACCCCGACCCTTGAGGTGTGAGGCAAACGTGCTAGCCACCATGCCCCCCCCCCATCTGCCAATATAGTTCGCCATTATAATCTGCCAGTAGTGTTTTTCAGACATTATGGTTTTCACATCATTTTTTAACTTTCTGCCGTATTTCCGATGATCTCGTGCAGTTCATCAACAGATGTTCGATGGTTTTATACTCAGTGCATGTTCGACGCCTTTACAGTATCTGAACATCTGGAGCTGATGATGCCTAGATGTTTAGGGGGCTAGTTGTGGCTCAAGTTGTTAAGGCTATGCAATGTTAATCAGAGGATCAGGATTCAAGCCTCAGCACTGCCAAGAGGCCAGTGTTGGACCCTTGAGAAAGGTTCTTAACCCTCTCGGCACCAGTGGTGCTGTATCATAGCTGCCACTTTGCTCTGACCCCAATTTCCAAAATAGGGCTGTAACGTATATATGAGACCATGCATTGAACTCCACTTTACCACACATCTTACTGATAATCAGACATTCACTAAATCCCAGGGGTTTCGTTACCACAACCTAAAGTGGGCGTGTTTCAGGAGGTCTTGGAAAAACGCCCTCTTTCAAAATACTACGAAGGACAAAACAGTCATACAGGTAGATTTATTTTAGAAAACAAATAAACAACAAAAACTACGGTTAGGGTTAGGGTTAGGGTTAGATTATCAAATAGGCCACGCCTACCCGATGACGCAATATCTGTTACGCTGTACTGACATCCCTGGAAAGAAGCACCCTCTGTAATAGTAGGATGTTTATGTTTATGATTGAAAGCCCTGTATTCGGGGGATCTGCCATGAAAGTGCTTATGGGAATTGTATATACATGAATAAATAAATAGATAGATAGATAGATAGATAGATAGATAGATAGATAGATAGATAGATAGATAGATAGATAGATAGATAGATAGATAGATAGATAGATAATCATATTACACATCATGGTGTAAACTAATCAGCCAGTTAGCTATGAGAGCTAATTCATGCAGTGCTTATTAATTGATGGTCTGGATGAATTCGATGGACATGTTCTTCTCAAGGTTCTGTCTCAGGGGTTTCCTCCAGGTTCTCCGGTTTCCTCCATGAGTGTTGCGGTGTGTACCGTGTAGCGTCGTGTGTGTGCGAGGAATAAAATTTCAGCAGAGGTTTTTTATTATTATTCTGTAATCCTCATAACACATCCTGTATAGTGGATAGTGAAGCTTTGTGACACTCGTGTGCTTTTTTATTTCTATGCGAGTTCCCATTAGGTTAAGAAATGAAACATGGAGATAGATGGAAATGTGGTTTTTTTTTTTTATTTGTTTGCATCTCGACTGAACGGGCGATTTAACTTCACCGGAATCTCACGACGGTGTGTTTAATGATACGTTCGGGTTTAGCGTCTAAAGCGATCAGGAGAGCCGTCGCACTTAATCCTGACGGGTTTCTACCCTTTCAACACTCTATCACACTTCCTCTGAAAGCCCGGTATTATCTAAGGAGATCCGGTAACTTGGGCACGAGCGATACACAGCTTAATTAGCTCCTATAACGGTCCAGACCATTTAAAGCCAATCAATCAGAGTAATTGGTCTCTGTTTGCTTCCATGGCTGCAGTTCATCTTTCCTCATTTCCAGCAACTCACCTCTGAGACACCTCAGGATTCCCCCTTCACTGCAGAGGATTAGATAACTTATTAGTCTCTAATATGAGGAACACAGCAATCCGAGCGCCGTCGAAGCGAACGCTTTCGGATGTGGATATGGGCAGAGGTTGTACGGACCCTAACACACACACACGATTTAAGTAGTTTGTCTTTTGTTTTTCAGGACGGCAGATGATTCGGCTGCCGTGGGGACGGTGGTCGTGTCTCGCCTGAAGATGGGAGAGATTGAGGATGGCGGTGTGGATCACATTGCCATTGACGGACACCAGAAGGTACACACACACACACACGCACACACACACACACGCGCCGTTATGCTAAATGCAGAGGGTTGGGCTGTCACTTATACGTACCGGATTATCCTGTGTGTCAGCAGCTCACGAGCCACTGAGATCCGAGTATAAGCCCGTGTTGTGTGTATCAGTGTTAATCTGCTCTAAGAGGAAAGCTGTGTGTATGGAAGGTCGAGTAAAAAACGAGAGAAGCTTTATCTTCTGTTCAGCCGCGCTATGGGTTTGCTGCAGACTAAAAAGAGAAAAGCTGTATGTATCTGATATCAATCTTTAATATTTCTCTTAGAGAATATATGCATGAGAATTTTTACTGTGCCTTGAAATAAGGTGATGTTTGAGCACAGATGCTGGGTTGGAGCTGAATAGTTTCCTGGAATATTTCAGCTAGGTTTGGACGAGCAGATGTTAGAAGTCATGCAGCTAGAAGAAGAGAAGTATTGGGGGGGAAGGGGGGGGGGGTGTTTAAATAAAATATCCTAATAATATCCTGAATATTCTAATGTATATATTTGAATACCAGCAGACAGTCATGTAGATACAGGTTATTGTTATATTATCCAGGTTCTCTCCTCTCAAGTTTTGAAGACGGGCAAGGGTCATGATTGTGGACAATGTCCCGTCCAGAGACGAGCTGTTTCGTGTTGAGGTTTTGTTCAAACCGACCATCAAAAATACCCTCACTAATGATTTTTTTTTTTTATTGGTTGTTGCGTTAAATCTTGCCCAGATAATGCTATTTTCTGATTGGCTATTGTGTAGCCTCTTGTTTTTTGATTGGCTGATAAGTGTCAGGCTTGACCGAGAACTGAGACGCGCTTGATTCCTGCCCGGTTCCATAGAGACAGCGGTGCGGACTGATACATTTTGGACGCTGCGGCTTATTAAATATATGATAAATAGTACGTTTTACGTGACAAATACGATGTGTGGTGGGAGAGCATGAAAAAAACCCAAATGAGTGACTGTCACTCTAAATGCCTGACACTTGACAGCCCTGGTTATAACATTATAGCAAGAATTGAATGAATACAGTAATGACTCGTTGCTCCTGGTTACACAATGCACTCGGGTATATATTGTATAGATTAATACTTCTGGTGCCTAATAAAGTGTCGGTCTCTCTTTCTGTCTGTCTGTCTGTCTGTCTGTCTGTCTGTCTCTAGTTATAGAAAGGAAATGATTTCTAGTCCCACTCTCCAGTGTCCTCTAGATGAGGATGGGTTGAAATGTTCTGGTTCCTTTCAAGGTTTCTTCCTCATATCGTCTCAGGAAGTTTTTCCCTTATTCTAAAAGTTTATATTCCTCCAAAGCTGTCTATTGTTAATTAAATTGAACGGAATCGGATCGAGGTGGGCACGGTGGCTTAGTGGTTAGCATATTCGCCTCCAGGGTAGGGGTTCGATTCCCGTCTCTGCCATGTGTGTGTGGAGTTTGCATGTTCTCCTCGTGCCTCGGGGGTTTCCTCCGGGTACTCCGGTTTCCTCCCCCAGTCCAAAGACATGCATGGTAGGTTGATTGGAATCTCTGGAAAATTGTCCGTAGTGTGTGAGTGTGTGTGAGTGAATGAGAGTGTGTGTGTGCCCTGAGATGGGTTGGCACTCCGTCCAGGGTGTATCCTGCCTCGATGCCCATGACGCCTGAGATAGGCACAAGCTCCACGTGACCCGAGAAGTTTGGATAAGCGGTAGAAAATGAGTGAGTGAGTGAATCGGATCGAAGCGCATGTTAGATTCCGCTCTCATCAGCCAAAGATCAGGACTCTGAGGTGACAGGCTAACCAAAACAAGACAGATTAGAAAAGCTAGCATGTGATCAGGACAGGCACAAATGGTAGGATCAGAATTTTGCATCATCGACATGAATGAATCCATGGTGGTGCTGATAGTGGTGTAGAGATGTATGAAATTTTCTAGACTCCTCGATCCTATGTGAGGTGGGTTTGAGTTCCACAGCGTGTATGATTATTGTCGCTGACCATGAGAATCACTTCATGGCCACGATTCACCCATCTTCTAATGGACCTGACGAATCTGCACACGTGATGTGATTATCATTGATCAGAAATGATCAGACTTGAGGTTGAGAGAAAAATGGGGTGTAAGACAGCGCTCTAATGGTGTTCTCCGTAAAACGGGTGCTATATACAGTATGTACACCAGTGTTGTAATGTAACGGAGTACAAATACTTCGTTACCGTACTTAAGTAGAAATTTCACGTATCTGTACTTTACTTCGCTATTTACATTTATGTCAACTTTCACTTTTACTCCACTACATTTCCTAGATAAAATGTGTACTTTTACTCCGATATTTCCACTAAGCATCTTCGTTACTCGTTACTACAAAATAAACTCAGAAGAAATGTGTGCGACTGCAATAAGGGAGCTTTGGTGAATCACTGCTCCTAGATTACATCACGCAGCTCCGCACGCTCTATTTCAGCGTAATGTTGCCAAAGGAGGAGGAAGCACAACTGAGACCGCCGTGGAAGCACCTACTGGAGGACCTCCCGTTATCGTAGACCAGGGGTGGCCAACCGGTCAGAGACCAAGAGCCACATTTTTTACTGTGTTACCGCAAAGAGCCATATCGTACACATGGCCACATATGATCATAAACTTTTTTTTTCCTGCCATTTTGAGAGCGAACTTGACACAAATTGTTTACTCAAATGATCTTTCTCCTACTGGGAAACTTTGAGGTATTTTCATCCCACTCACATGCGCGTTTGACGAAAATACCGTATTGAACTCAAGCGAAGCGAACACGCATGTTAAAAAGACACAAATACAAACTTCGATATGAACGTAGGAGCCGCATGAAACCGTGCAAAGAGCCGCATGCGGCTCGGGAGCCGCGGGTCGGCCGCCCCTGTCGTAGTCGTCCACCCTGACGATAGTGGTGAACAGGGTGAAGTAGATAACGTTATACACACGTGGCCGTATTTGCAAGAAATGTTTCTGTACATAGGAATGAAAGATTCTTCCTACCGGATGAAGTGTCTCTCATGCCTTCCAGAAAATCACTGAAATTTTACTTTTTACTTTTACTTCAAATACTTAAGTACATTAAATAACAGAAAATGACTTTTGATACTTAAGTACAGTAAATATCAGATACTTTAATATTCTAAAAAGGTGACTTTCACTTCTACCAAAGTCTTTTTCTAGTACGATACTTGAACTTTTACTCAAGTATTACTTTCTAGTAGTTTATACAACACTGATGTACACTAATGAGGGCATGGTGGCTTCTGACTCACACCTCCATGCTTGGGATTTTTCTCTTTCAGTCCAAAGACGTGTTGATTGGCATCTCTAAATTGTCTGTAGAGTGTGTGATTGTGCCCTGCGATACACTGGCATCCTGTCCAGGGTGTAACCTGCCTTATGCTCGTGGGATAACCTCTAGCTTCCCTGTAAACCCAGCAGGTTAGAGAATGGATAGATCGATAGATGAAATACAGAACGGTATAAAATCCCTCATCAGCTGTGTGCTTGTGAAGCTTTTGGAGGTGAAACCAGATGCAAGTTGAATTTATTCTGTTGCTATTTTTATATTTTCAGTCGCGCACCCGGGATTCACACGGGAATTAAAAAAACAGATGTGTATATAAAGAGACCCAGTCTGGTTAGTGGTATAGAAGCATATACACTGTGTGTGACGGAGAGAGGAGGTCACTGTGGGTCTGTCACATGAACACGGTATCTGTTTCTCCTGCACGAGCACATCTCATTCATCTCGTGTAGGATTTGAGTTTCTGATCTGCTACTGAGCATGTGCACGTCGTGTTGGAATCACAGATCTGTGTGTGTGTGTGTGTGTGTGTGTGTGTGTGTGTGTGTGTGTGTGTGTGTGTGTGTGTGTGTGTGTTAAAGCATTGTGCAGTAGTTTTTCTCTATTCCTCAACGTGTGCAGTTAAGAAACACGACTATTCGTTTAGTTCAGTTTGTATTTAGATAGAAAGTGTTCGTAACTTTAGTTGGATTTAGTTTGAAGTATATTAAATAATAAATAAATAAATGGATGGATGGATGAATGGATGGATGGATGGATGGATGGATGGATAGATAGATAGATAGATAGATAGATAGATAGATAGATAGATAGATAGATAGATAGATAGATAGATAGATAGATAGATAGATAGATGAAAATTTCTATGATAATAAACTCTATAGAAGTGCAGATAGATCTCTCTCCAAATCTGTTTTTTTTTACCTGTCTCTCCCTCTCCTCTTGCTTTCTTCTGTCTGTCTGGCTGTCTGTCTGGCCATCTCCTTCTCTCCCCCAATCAGCATGACTCTTTAAGAATTAGTGGTTGTGAAGTTTTGTTATGAAGTCATGGCCTAAAGGTTAGAGAGTCTGACTCCTAACCCTAAGGTTGTGGGTCCGAGTCTCGGGCCGGCCACGACTGAGGTGCCCTCGAGCAAGACACCGAACTCCCCCGACTGCTCCCCGCGCACCGCAGCATAAATGGCTGCCCACTGCTCCGGGTGTGTGTTCACAGTGTGTGTGTGTGTTCACTGCTATGTGTGTGTGCACTTTGGATGGGTTAAATGCAGAAAACGAGTTCTGAGTATGGGTCACCGTACTTAGCCGTATGTCAAGCCATTTTGTCACTTTGAACTGATGAGCCAGCGAAAGGTGGCTGTGTGCGTTCACTACACACGATGAGGGACAAAAATCTTCTCTAAAAATTCAAGAAGCAGATATGGAGCTGTTATATAGAGATGGTTGAAGAGCTGGAGCTCGATCGGCCCATAGGCAGAACATATATCTTTCTCTGAGAGAGAGAGAGAGAGAGAGAGAGAGAGAGAGAGAGAGAGAGAGAGAGAGAGATCTGGAAGGAAAGAATATGATAATAACATCAGCCTTTACAAACATTCGAAACATCCCAGAAAATAATGTATGCATTGAACATCAGCCAATTATTTGTGCTACAAATGTGTGTGTGACAGAATGACATGTTGTGTTTACAGTGCGCTCTAGAGGCTGTGTAAACTTAATTGAATGCGTGTTCTTGTCATTCACTCGATTGCTAGCCAAGGAAGATTGGAGATCACATTCGAGTGGGATTCAATGTTGAGATCTCAGCTTAGCGTTCTAGGAGTAATTGATGTTTTTACCCACAGTGCACTCTGGTGTGTGAGCCTCACGGGACCACAAACGACAAGGATAACGGACCCCTGATGAACGCAGGTACGTCACAGTACACTTTCATCCAAGTAAACATGCATGAAGGAGATTTGAAATGTGTAGTGTGTTAAAATATTTATTTATTTATTTATTTATTTATTTATTTATTTATTTATGATTTTTTTTTAATTATTATTATTAAATAATAAATCAAAGTAGCTGTTTTATATTATTGCTGTAATTTTTTCTTCTTTTTAGTTTAAATTTATTTCTTTCAAATGAAGCGGTTTTTTTTACCAGTCCACTGGCATTGAAATCGACCCGTCGGACAGGTTCGGTCTGTATAAACTAATTTTTCGACCTGTGTATTTTCCTCTGTTGAATAACCATACACACAATTGTAGATGAACCGAACGTTTCGAATGCTTTTAGATGATTCTGAACAAACACTCGGCGTGTCTCAGAGAGCAGAAATATAGTCCGACCTTTTCAACATTTTACTTTGAAGACTTTTTATTTGGCCCCTAGTCGTTTAGTAACAAATAGAAACACTTAAACAGTACAAATGTTTAGGTTCCTGAGTCTGTAATATAAGCTTTATATTAACCACCATTGTGGAGTGAGACGCATTTCTGACGTTTATTGCCGAACGAATACACAATAAAACTAGCGCAAATTATTATTATTATTTTTGTCATTTACATTTACATTTACGGCATTTAGCAGACACCCTTATCCAGAGTGACTTACAGTGAGCAACTGAGGGTTAAGGGCCTTGCTCAGGGGCCCAGCAGTGGCAGCTTGGTAGACCTGGGGTTCAAACCCATGACCTTCCGATCAGTAGCACAACACCTTAAGGATCGGGCTCTAAGCCTCAGCACTGCCAAGCTGCCACTGTCGGGCCCTTGAGCAAGGCCCTTAACTCTCTCTGTTCCAGTGGTGCTGTATCATGGCTGACCCTGTCCTCTGACCCCCAACCTCTAAAGCTGGGATATGTGAAGGGAGAATTTCACTGTGCTGTAACGTATATGTGAAAAAAATAAAGGTTTCTATTCTATTAAATCTAATCTTTATATTAATGCTTAATTCTGACTTGCCATATTGCCCAGTCTTATTGCCCCAGCTGCTCTCTCAGCTTTGCCGCCGTCCCGTGTGTGTGTGTGTGTGTGTGTGTGTGTGTGTGTGTGTGTGTGTGTGTGTGTGTGTGTAAGTGAGGAGACAGACTGTAGTCCAGTCTTTAATTATCTTCAATCCAAAAATCCCCAGTGTCCCTTTGCAATATTTACTGGACTGTAAATTATATTGAACATCGTCGCCTAATGAACTCCCGGTCATCGTTACACGACACTTACAGTACACATACACACCTAATGAAGAGCTCGATCACGCAGTAAAGGGAAGAAACCGGTGTATCGGAGACTAAATAAATAAATAAATAAATAACTGCACAGTGTTATATCTCTCTAGAGAGTCGTTTTTAGATTTTCTGTTGTTGTTGTTGTTGTTGTTGTTGTTTTTTTCCCCCAACACACGTTCACTAGCATTTCACTTTGCGTTCAGTTTCCGCTTCTGCACAGCTTGGAAATGGTAAATTAAATCAGCGGCTAAACCCGTAAATCTGCCTGTTTATTTAGCCTGTAGTACTCATGCACCGCTGGGTGTATTTTGTTTTAATCAACCTCGGTGGGACCGTTCATGCGGAACATCCAGATTTTATTCAATTTAGACTTTGCACTACGTCCGCTGAAGATATTTTTCGAAAATTTGCCGCCTTTGGACTATCGACTAAACAGGACAGATCTCGGCTGTCAGCATTTGTTAACTCGAAAGAACCGCAGTCCGGCTCAGAAGCGAACAAAGGGTGGGTCTATAAAGAGCAGAGCAGAGCACAAAGAGTTAGACCCAGACAGTTAGATGGTCAGTTAAAGAAAAAATATATAAGAGAGCCCGCTGTGTCCTGAGGATTCGGAGAGAAATACGGCTGCTGAAGGGGATCGGAGGAAGTAATAGAGAGAAGCTGGCTTCAGTTAGGTCTCTGTAAGAAGGAGTAATACCTGCCGTGTGTGTGTAAGCAGGGTAGGTGTGTTTACTTCTGCTTGTGTGTGAAAGTAAGAGAACGCACGTTTATTGCTACATCCGTTGCTGTCAGTGTGTCATCGTGGCATCGTCAGGGTAGGGCAATTAACCACCATGAGGAGGGTGTGTGTTTCAGGCGCCCAGCTGCTCACGTCAAAACACTGAGCTCCCCGCTGCCTGCCTGTGATCGACTAACACAATTTACCTACCACATCCAACACACACATTATTCATTATCTCTCCCTGCCACACACACACACACACACACACACACACACACACACACACACACACACACACACACACACACACACACATGGCATTGCAGCACTGGTTCTCCTGTCTGATTATTGGTTGTGGGATTAGTCTACTGATAGGATGGAGAGGTTAATCCTCCACTCTGAGAAATGTACTGTAGTAGGGCATGAGAGACCCCCCCCCATCCCAAATCTCACACCGGTCATCTCTCTGTCCGTTCATCTGTCCCTCACACCACATGGTCATAAGAGCCATCACTGTGGCTCCAGTGCAGTGCACCATGACATGGTTCAGGGAGTAGTGCAGTGTTTTGGTGCAGCATTTAGGTGCAGTGTTTTACACTCATGTCTACCTGCAGCATTTGTAGTTTATGTACAAATAAAAGTAAAGCTGTACTGAAAATAGCACAAACATTCACTCGAAATGTTTAATGGAAGTCTATAGGGAGTGTTTGTGGGGGTGTGTGTGTGTGTGTGTGTGTGTGTGTGTGTGTGTGTGTGTGTGTGTGTGTGTGTGTGTGTGTGTGTGTGTGTGTGTTTGAGTGTTTTCGTGTGTGTATGTTGTAAATCATATTTAAAAATTTTATACTATACATTTTTTAATCAATTAACCAACCAACCAACCAACCAGGCAACCAATCGATCGATCACAGCACTTTCCTGATGATATTTCGGTCATTTAATTAATATTCAATCTGAAAAAAGTCTCTTAAAGTACAAATGCTACATATTCATTCATTCATTCATTCATTCATTCATTCATTCATTCATTCATTCATTCATTTTATACTGCTTATCCGAACTTCTCGGGTCACGGGGAGCCTGTGCCTATCTCAGGCGTCATTGGGCATCGAGGCAGGATACACTGAGTGCCAACCCATCGCAGGGCACACACACACACTCTCATTCACTCACGCACTCACACACTACGGACAATTTTCCAGAGATGCCAATTTACCTACCATGCATGTCTTTGGACCGGGGGAGGAAACCGGAGTACCCGGAGGAAACCCCCGAGTGCTACACATGCAGAGCTTAATTTAAATTCTGCATACAATCTCAATGGTGACATAAGGGCATTTTTACAAAAAAAAAAAGACCTACTATCCTTTTAAAACAGCTAATAGATCACAAAGTATTGAGCTGGTTGGGTTGATTTAGAGGATGTGCCCTAAACATGCATTAACAATGGAAATGGGTTTTACCGAACCATTAGAGAAGCGGTACATAACCTTTTCAAGAGTCAAGTCAAGAAGCTTTTATTGTCATTACAACCATATATAGCTGTTGCAGTACACAGTGACATGAGACAACGTTTCTCCAGGATCAAGGTGCTACGTAAAACAAAGACAGGGCTATAAGGACATGTAAGTAGTCTTAGCCACATAAAGTGCAACTGTGCAACCTGGTGCAAACAGTGCAGGACAAGACAAGCAAGACAGTGCAGGACAAAAGACAGTGCAGGACAAAAAACAGTGCAGACATTAAGTTACAAGACAATACAAAAAGTACAAAAAATGCAATACACAAAAGACAATAAACAGTAACAGAAACAGCGCCGACCGACCGGTGTAAATACTGAATGTTCAAACAATATTTTGTGCAGTAAAAGAATGAACAGCAGCAGGTTCTTAGCAGCAGGTCCTTTGGATTATATATGGAGTTGTGCAAAAAACAGCAGATGACTGAGATATTGTCCAATATGTGCAAACACCACAGTCCTGTTTCATGTAAGACGTTATTTTAGAGTGGGGTTCTCGGGGACTGCGGCCTCTCCGAAGAGTTCAGTGGCAGCGGTAGCTCAGCTGGTTAAGGCTCTGGGTTGTTGATCGAAGGATCAGGGTTCAAGGCCCAGCTAAGCTGCCACTGCTGGGCCCTTGAGCAAGGCCCTCAACCCTCCCTGCTTCAGGGGTGCTGTATCATAGCTGCCCCTGCACTCTGCACAACTGAGGAGGTTGGGGTATGTGAAGAAAAGAATTTTCACTGTGTGGCGATAAGAAAGGCTTTTATGCCAGTTCCATCTCTATCCGTCTCTATCTAATACTGTTAGCCACTAAGTCTGATGCTCTTAGCGCACTCACGTCTGTCGATGTGGTGAAATCTAATAAATTCTTCTGTCTTTCTAGTTTGCGTTTGTTTTTTTTTTACTTTCAAATAAGAAAACGCAGGATGCTTGGTGTTCATGTTGCGAAGCAGTTTTGAAGGCTTCATTGCCTCACTTGACAGCATATTACTACATATTATACAGAGAGGGCTTAGTGTGTCGCATTCACCTGTCGGAATAAATCCGTGTTTTAAGATATTTTCTATTAAATGTTTAAATGTTTTCTTTTCCTTGGCAGTCGTAGGCACGTCTTCTGTCTCATTTACAACGTACCGTAGCTGTCAAGACTTTTGATTTTTATGCATTTTAGCCAGTTTGTAGGCTTCATCAAGCACGTCAAGAGGAACACGCAGATTTTTATTCTTTCATTGTCAATAAAACAGAAATAAAATAAATGATTTATTCTTTTTGCATGGCTCGGTACCAAACCATGCTGGTACCCACTTTACATTTCCTCAGAAGCCTCTAAAAGGCTCATTCGCTTTATATCTGTTCGGCAGTGATTAATCTGATCATATCGAAGAAAGCGATAGAAACGTCTCTCCGTATTTACACCACACAGCGTTCTTGAAATGTTGAGAACCATCTTCTAAACCTGCTCTGTTTCTCTGTTGCAGTGTTCAAGAACCCGGTGTGTAAAGTGTACAGGTTCCAGACGACAGACAGCAAGTGGATGCTGGTGAGGGAGCAGATGGCTGAGTGCACTTTGTCCTTCAGCGTCCCCATCCAGCTCCTCAGACTCTTCATTCAGGAGGACAGACACAGGTACGTCGTCGTCCGGCTAGCGCACTGGAAAACGCGCCTAGCGTGCGCCGACGTCCGCCAGACCCGAGACGAGGAGCGAGAGAAAAGGCAGAGAGTGTACCGAAGGTCTAGAGAGGAAAGAAAAGACAGAGAGAAGACGAGAGGAAATAAATGAGGCATTGACAGAGTGATGTGGCTTGCGTTTCCTGCAGGGAGGCTGCTTCATAGATGGAAATGGATGTTTAAGAGCTATACTTAGCTCACACTAAATTATTCACGACTGTTTAACACTTCAAAGAGCACGTCTGTCCGCCAGACACCCGGAGCCTCCGACAAGCTTTCCTTTCTCTCGCTATTCTCTCTCTATTCTCTCTCTATTTCCTTCCTTCCTGCCTTATGCTTATATTGTTTGAGAGGAGCACGTGCACTCGGCTCCATGACATCTTAAACCAAAAATCAGAAGCACAGCTTAGACCGCGATGAGAAATAAACGGCCAGGTTTTATCGCTCAGCAACAAGCATGAAAGCAGAACCGGTTATAAAGCGACGGAAAATGAAACCCCAAGACAGAATTGACTTAAACAAAAGCCACACGTTGGGCAAGTTTATGAGTCCGTGCTTCCTAAAGACAGACATCCTCCATCCTCTCATACTACACACACTCCTCGTGAGTCGGCTTCTAACGCAAGAGTGCGGCTCTGAACGATCATTTATTAATTAGACCCTGGCTGGTGCTACGTCCCACGTAGAAAATGTTCCGTTTGAACATTTTCAAACAGAAAGCCTTAAGAGTACAGATCCAAATCCTGGGATTCTGGTTTATTCATTCATTCATTCATTTATTTATTTATTTTCAAGTACCAGTCTTTGAAATATTATAGGTTTAGAAGCTTTTTTACAGGCTTTGCAACCTGCACCTATAAATCATCATCTCCATATATGATTTATCATGAGTAGCCACATCGCTGTGCCCAATCAATACAGCATTTCAGCAGCATCAATTAGCCACTCAGCTGCAAGTCCATAAATATTCTGTCTGACTTGTCGAGACGACGAGGGGAAAAAAAACATTGCTGTGAAAAATCTGAGTGGACAGAAAGCAAAAGGAGAAAAGTTAACCGAGCTGTCTGAGTGGGAGGGATTGCATCTCTCTCTCTCTCTCTCTCTCTCTCTCTCTCTCTTTCTCTCTCCTGTCAATCACAGCCTGTGGTGTGTATTTATGAGCTCTTGTATGTGGAAGATGGTGGATAGCACTTTCCACATCATGACAGCGTTAACTATATGCTCATATTCGCTCCGAGCTCAAACTAACTGCAACTTTTTTCTTTTTTTTTTTCTTTTTTTTTTTTTTTAGCTATTAAGTCTATCATCCAGCCTGGTCTGTATTTTAATGAATTTTGTCCCAGGTAATTTTTGTGATCTGCTAAAACACCCTTAGTGGTTAGCACGTTTGCCTCACACCTCCAGGGTTGGGGGTTCGATTCCTGTCTCCGCCTTGTGTGTGTGGAGTTTGCATGTTCTCCCCCGTGCCTCGGGGTTTCCTCCGGGTACTCCGGTTTCCTCCCCCGGTAAAAAGACATGCATGGTAGGTTCATTGGAATCTCTGGAAAATTGTCCATAGTGTGTGTAGGTGTGTGTGAGTGAATGAGAGAGTGTGTGTGCCCTGTGATGGGTTGGCACTCCATCCAGGGTGTATCCTGCCTTGATGCCCAATGACGCCTGAGATAGGCACAGGATCCCCGTGACCCGAGAAGTTCGGATAAGCGGTAGAAGATGAATGAATGAATGCTAAAACACCAGCACTAAAGCATGGATGGATGAAGAGTGATTGTAATTTAGTGTACTGTGTATTCTGCCTAATGCCTTATGATGAAGATAAATCTGAGGCTTTGGTGGGGTGGAGCCTCAGTTCTGAGCCTGGTGGTCAGTTTATATCTTGTATCCCAAAGTTTTTAGCTCTTCTCTCTTTATCCTTAATTAAATTTAGGAAAATCAGTTTTGTGAGATACATATATGGAATGAACACACACACACACACACACACACACACACACGTGCGCGCGCATGCACGCACGCACATTCACACACACACATGTACGCACATACGCTCACACATGTACGCGTATGCTTACACGCACACGTACACATACGCGCACACACGTATACACACACATATGCGCACACACGTATGCACACACATATGCGCACACACGTATGTACACACATATGCGCACACACGTATGCACACACACACACACGTATGCACACACACACACACGTATGCGCACGCACACACGCACACACACACATGGATGCACACACACGTATGCGCACACACACGTATGCACACACACACGGATGCACACACACACACACACACACACACAAACGGATGCATACACACACACACATATGCACACACACACACACGGATGCACACACACACACACACACACACACACATGGATGCACACGCACACACACACACACACGGATGCACACACACGCACACACACACACACACACACACGGATGCATACTCATATGCACAATTATGTCAAGACTAATTGGTATTGGGTGAGGAGCATGCACTTTAAATGCTGGATTATTCACACACACACACACACACACACACACACACACACACACACACACACACACACACACACACACACACACACACACTGACACAGCCAATCCTGTCAAGACTAATCGGTATTGGCTGAGGAGCATGCACTTTAAATTAAATGCACTTTTATTTTATTCACACACACACACACACACACACACACACACACACACACACACACACACACACACACAGACACACACACACACACACACACACACAGACACACAGACACACACACACACACATTCCTGGACCACATCTCCCATAGCTGACCCTTTGCTAGGCAACAGTTCCCATGTGCCTCTCTCCCTCTCGCTTCCCCCCCTTTCTCACTGAACTGTCTCTTCTGTCCCCCGAATCCCCAATTAGTGCTTCGTTCTCAGATGCCACCCTTTGACGCATCTTCTACGGCTTTTGTTCCATCTTGCTGAATATGTGTGACTTTTCATTGATCCCACAATCCTCAGTCATTTGTAGCAGATTTAATTCTTTGAAAGGCGGCGGCTGGGTCGTAAGCTCGAGTCGGTCTGAATCGAAACGAAAACGAAAGCGTTTGTACGAATGCGGTTGAAACAGTTTGTTTCAAACAGTGGAAACAAAACGATATGAAATGTTTTCAATGATATCAGGGAGGAAAAATCTGATGAGAGATTATATGTAAAGGTGCATCGGGTCTTACTTTAGCTCCGCCTCCAGGATCGTCAGTGGCCATCAGTATAAAAAGAGCTTTCTCAGCGAGCTAGTGTACTATTACTAAGGTATACTGTATATACAAAGTATCTCACAGAAGTGATACACTCTTCCCAAACACAACCTCGACCATGGCGACCCCTGTTCTGAGTGGAACCGGTCCTGTTAAACCACTGTATGGTCTTGCCCACCGTGCTACAGCTCAGTTTCAGGGACTCGGCGATCTCCTTATAGCCTACGCCATCTTTATGTAGAGCAACAATTCTTTTTTCAGATCCTCAGAGAGTTCTTTTCCACGAGGTGCCATGTTGAACTTCCAGTGCCCGTTGACAGAACGTGATCCACAAATGAGCAGGAAGCAATTCGCAAATAAATACAAATTATAAATATTTTTTTTATTTGCAAATCCCATTTTATTTATTTGTGAATTTCATTTCTTTTTGTGAAATTTGTAAAAATATTTGTGAAACTCTTTATATTTATTTGTGGATCATAGTGTATTTATTCAGAATAACGAAACAATTCTGACCCCATAGGCGAATCGCTGCTCCTAGAGTGTCACTGCACGTACGCATGCACGCTGTACGGAGAAGCACAGGTACGCGCGGCGTGCACGCGCAGTCAGAGCTGGAGGTGTTTATCTATAACGGCGGCAACCAAAAGCAGTGAAATGTCACTATTCTTATTACCAGAGTTGTAGCACAAACAAAATATTAATGCAATATCTATACTAAATAAAAATAACATTTATTGATTTGGTCTTTGTCTTGTGAATATTTTTATATTAATGACTGCATTCATTGGACACACTGTTTGTAGAGAATGCACACATACATGAACTGATCTGATTCAAGACTGGCATCATTACATCATGCATAAAATTTTGGTGTCCACTTTTGCCATTTAATAATACCAGAACTTTTGGCTTACTATGTAGTCATATAATATATAATATAAAACTCTTCTTGTTTTAAATTCTCACTGAGGGCTAAAACACCTTATACCTACCGAAAATCACTGAAATTTTACTTTTTACTTTTACTTCAAATACTTAAGTACATTAAATAACAGAAAATGACTTTTGATACTTAAGTACAGTAAATATCAGATACTTTAAGACTTTTACTTGAGTAATATTCTAAAAGGTGACTTTCACTTCTACCAAAGTCTTTTTCTAGTACGATACTTGTACTTTTACTCAAGTGTTGCTTTCTAATACTTTATATAACACTGCAGCACACCTTCAGGGGTCTTACGTATGTAGTCTAGTGGAGTCCATGACATGACAGGTCAGGGCTGTTTTTGCAGCAAAAGTGGGACCAACACAATATAAGGAATTAAAAAACATGACAGGGGGGAACGGTGGCTTAGTGGTTAGCACGTTCGCCTCACACCTCCAGGGTTGGCAGTTCGATTCCCACCTCCGCCTTGTGTGTGTGGAGTTTGCATGTTCTCCCCGTGCCTCGGGGGTTTCCTCCGGGTACTCCGGTTTCCTCCCCCGGTCCAAAGACATGCATGGTAGGTCGATTGGCATCTCTGGAAAATTGTCCGTAGTGTGTGAATGTGTGTGTGTGTGTGTGTGCCCTGTGATGAGTTGACAATCCGTCCAGGGTGTATCCTGCCTCGATGCCCCATGACGCCTGAGATAGGCACAGGCTCCCGTGACCCGAGGTAGTTCGGATAAGCGGTAGAAAACGAACAAATGGATGAATAGTTCAGTGACAGTTTTTAACTTCCTCCACTGAGCTTGATGCGTATTCTCGATCCCAGACGTCACTAATCACAACGGCACGATGTTCTTACGCCTTCAGCCACACGGAGATGTGTTTATTGCTCCTTTTTTTTTTTTTTTGAATCATTTGTGTGATGACAAAGTGGCGGAGCAGCCTGGGACGTTCTGGCTTATTCTTCGTCTTCCTTTTTTCTACACATTTCTTTTTCTCTCCTGCTTCAGTGTGTATCAGCGTGTACACCACAGTGCTAGCGCTCCATGTCTACTCTTCTGTTGATGTCGACAGTGACGTGCCACATGCTCTAATCTCTCCTGTGTGTGTGTGTGTGTGTGTGTGTGTGTGTGTGTGTGTGTGTGTGTGTGTGTGTGTGTATTATAAGATTATTCTCTCTTTATTTTCAAAGCTAATGGTTTCATTAGAGTCGTGTCTTGTTTCTGATGTCGCCTTGGGAAAAAAAAGCCGAAAAAAAATCAATTGAAATCGATTAATGAAGAAGTGATGTGAAAGCCTTGACTGTGTTTGATAGTGTTTCAGTGGGTAATAATCACAGCCCACTATCTGAGCTGACACACTATTAGTGCAGTAATTCTGCAGCATGACAACGGCGCATGATGGAACAGAGCACCAGCTCCATTAGAGAAGATAGTTATTATAGAAAGAGCTTTAAAACAACCTCCAGCTCACAAAGGACAATTTCACCATGTTTGTTCTCTCTCTCTCTCTCCAGAGGTCATTCCTCGAAGGCCGGAAACAACTCGTCCCAATCTAAAAACAGAAATTAAATGAAGGAAAAAAGGCAGTCATTACAGTGGACAAATTACGGTCAACTTTATCGTGATAAGGACATTACTCCCTGGCTTTTCTGTACACTTCATTTTCATTCCTGTGTCAATAACTGCCATAATCACTAAAACATGTCATCTATCACTTTTGTAACCTGGAACGTTCGTGGATTTGGTTCTCAGACAAAGAAGGTCTAAGTTTTTAATCATTTAAATAAACTACAATCCGACATATGTCTCCTGCAAGAAACACATCTATCAGAATCAGATTATAACAAAATTAAATCATCAAATTACAGTCTTTTTTTCTCGGCTCACTACAACACAAAACAAAGAGGAATATGCATTCTAATAAATAAAAAAAAAAAACTTTTTTTTTTCATAATACCACCATTACAGACCCTGAAGGACGTTTTACTATCATAAACTTCTCCATTAATAACAGGCCAGTCACAATTGGCAACTTGTAAGGCCCAAACACAGATGACCCATCCTTTTTCCAGACCTTTTTCTCTTCGATTTAAATTTTTTCTAATTGTCCAGTCATAATTGCAGGTGATTTCAATTCTAGAGCCAACACTATATAGATGTAATAGTTTAGGCCAGGGGTCGGCAACCAGCAGCTCTGGAGCCGCAAGTGGCTCTTTCATCCCTCTGCTGCGGCTCCCTGTAAATTTGGAAAATAAATATTTAATTTAAATTTATTTTATTTTAGTTAGTTAGTTTAAAAAAAAGTCATTCTAAGATTATGATGCTCTTGTAACATTAAAATAAACCGTGTCTTGGCTGTCAAGTGTCACACATTGAGAGTGACAGTTTGGGCTTTTGTCACGCTCTCCCACCACACATCGTATTTCTCACGCAGAAAAACACTTTTTGACTAATTATCGTGTATTTAATAAGCCGCAGCTCACAAAATGTATCTGTCCGCACCGCTGTCTTTATGGAACCAGGAATTGGGCAGTACACCATTACCTGTAGATGGAGATGGAGATGGAGATGTCACGCTTGCCTTTCTTCAAAACTTGAGAGCTCTGCCATGAATACGAAGAAGACTCAATTAGACATTGAACATTTTATTTGAAAGTAACCTTCAGCCCAGCGTCTTTTTTATTAAGGTTAGGTTCAAACTACTCAAAATATTAAGGTTAGTTCAAATAGCACAAAATATTTTTGTTTGCCTGCAGAATTAAAATTTCGTTTACTCGGTAGCAGTTCATAGATTTCATAAATGCAACACACTACAGTTTTTTTCTATACTTTCCATAAAGGTAAAAAACGATATATGCAGTGTTATCTTCATTTTAGATGTCAAATGGGTTTTGTGGCTCCCTGTGTTTTTTTTCCTGTGGGAAATGGGTCCAAATGGCTCTTTGAGTGTTTAAGGTTGCCGACCCCTGGTATTATAAAGTAATAGTCCAAGTAGTATGAAGCGTACACATGAGATTACTTTATAAAGGCAAACTGCTGAATGCCAGACACTGGGTGTATTTAGTTTAGCACTTATAACTATTTCCTATAGAATCGAGAGACGGGTTTCGGTTTCAATTCATCTGGCCTCTTAAGTTTCATTTTATCACCTGGTTTAAATTCGCTTTCTCATGCTTTCCGTATCAGTTGGAACTCGGACACTGTTACAAAGAGGACATTTGTACATCCTGTGAGAATGCTTTATTGGGGCAAACTGAATTCGACAGAAAATGACCCGACACATCGGAACATGGATAATGCGTTTGGTGACATTTTACGCGCGACGAGAGTCACGGACGTGTCCATGCGTGAGGGTCTCGCGGCGTTCCTCAGGGACACGGATGGGAAAGTCACCGTAGTGACGTCTCAAAAGCGTGAGTTCATATCCTTATTATTGCCATGAAAACATTACAATCTCACTGCAACAACCAGGCTGATAAAAATCACCGTGCGTAAAAGTCAAGCGCTACCGAATACCAAATTCTTTTATTAAAACAATCTTTTTGTCATGATTTCATTTCAACATTATATATTTATTCCACACTTAACTACAAGTTCGTTTCATTTCCAGTTTAAATAGCTGAATACAAATCGCCGAGTCCCGGGCTGGAATCCTTGGGCGCAAACGTACACATCCACTGAGGTATTAAATCTCAGTACTAGATAAAAAGTGATGATTGCATGAGGAAGAGTATAAGGTGTCAAAGCTAGATCAAATATGATGACCCCAAACCAGGGGCGTTGGAATAGATTAGGGGTTTAACCCCCTGAGACTATGACACTATGACAACATAACTACGAAGAGCATTTCTATTTCAGTCATTTCGCAGACGCTCTTATCCAGAGTGACTTACAATTTATCTCAGTTTATACAACTGAGTAATTGAGGGTTAAGGGCCTTACTCAGGGGCCAGTAGTGGCAGCTTGGTGGACTTGGGACTCGAACTCATGACCTTCCGGTCAGTAATCCAACACCTTAACCACTCAACAGTGCCACCTGCTGACCGAAATTTACAGACGGGTTGTCAGACAGGTTTCTTGTTCTTGAAAGTCTTGTACTTTATTTACGGTGTTAAATCATTTCCAGTCTTTAGAAGACCAGGGACTTTTGAAGGTACATGAGGGGTATCAGTCCCAGAAGCCCCAAAACATGCAACACCACTGCCCCAAACCAGGAGCAGCTGAAGGAGAACAAAATTCAAACCTGTATGTCTAGTGCCCTGCAAACATATTCATTTTGTTTGAATGTCTCCACATTTTCTGGTGTTACCACCTGGAAAGTCTTTGGAATGGACTTAACTGGATTTACAGATGAATTGCAGAAAGTTCTAAACTATATACACATAAAATATATGATCTTCTTTTATAAATAATTAACTGTAATAACGGACAAATTGTTGTGACATAAGATGCACAGTGCAATGTAATACCTTCATTCATTCATTCATTCATTTTCTACCGCTTATCTGAACTACTCGGGTCACGGGGAGCCTGTGCCTATCTCAGGCGTCATCGGGCATCATGGCAGGATACACCCTGGACGGAGTGCCAACCCATCACAGGGCACACACACACACTCTCATTAACTCACGCACTCACACACTACAGACAATTTTCCAGACATGCCAATCAACCATGCATGTCTTTGGACCGGGGAGGAAACCGGAGTACCTGGAGGAAACCCCCGAGGCACGGGGAGAAAATGCAAACTCCACACACACAAGGCAGAGGCGGGAATCGAACCCCCAACCCTGGAGGTGTGAGGCAAACATGCTAACCACTAAGCCACCGTGCCCCCCAATGTAATACAATGAAAGGCAAAAAAAAAGAAAAAGAAAAAAGAAGAGAAACCTGCCATTAGGCATTGAAAAAAAAGGCAGAAAAAATACAAAACCAATAACAACAACGTTTATGTTTTTTAGGAATAGTTTTGAAGAAGGAGCGAATTAAATTATTGAGCACTGGAAAGAAGCATGTTATAACTGTGACTGAGACAGGAATGGTGAATGAATGGAACTGTTCAGATCAAAGCAACATACCCAGGTGGGTCAGATTTCCAATGTGGTTCATCTGAGAGAAATTCTTATCTAATTATATTAAATTAATCTTCATTTATTGTTTGCTGGTTTTTCATGAGCAGGACATTGGGCAGCTTATCTAGCAGACATGTTGTGCAAGTTGCATGTGGAAACTATCACTCAATCGCTCTAACAGAAGGTATGTATATACAGTAGCTACACTGCTGTTTTCCCCCTTTAAAGCCCATAACTAAATAAAGGAATAAATGCAGACTGGGTTTAGGTGCCGTAAAGGAACGTCTGCCAAATGGCATTATATGTCATGTAAATAAAGTGGTGCATATTTGCCAGAATGTGATCGCTTATTTTCCATGTAAATAATCATATATATCCGGTCATGTTGTTACAGGAAAACTTACTTATTTATATTTCAATTTGCACATTCAATTTGCACATACAACCTGTCTATATTATATGTGTTCATGTCTTGTCAATGTCATTCTGTTACACTGTGGAGCTTCTGTACTAAGACAAATTCCTTGTATGTGAAAACATACCTGGCAATAAAGATCTTTCTGTTTCTGATTCTGAAAAATGTCAGCGATATGCCGGTGCCATGCAACAGCACATCATGAAATTTATTTTTCCTCTTATACAACAGGGATTTTGATTCCTTATCACTGTATAGACAGTTTAGAATTAGAAAAAGGGTCAACTCTGCTAAAAAATCTGAAAATCTGCTAACTATTTCTAATCATAAGAAATAATAATAATAAAAAAATCTTGAGTACTGCTTAAATACACTGAGCAAAGAGTTAGAATCTGAATCTGCATGAAATGAGCATGAGATTTGGAAAAATAAGAAAATCAAACCCATTAGTGCATACAATATTTTGTGAGTGTTAAAACAAATCTGTTTAAAAAGAAACTAAAAAGAGCTGATTGCGTTCCTGAAGTCTTTCCCAAGCTTGAAAACCTAGTGACTGTTTAAAAGCACTGACACTGGAGACTTCCGTAAATATCATATATGTAAATGCATTTTTTTTGAAAGTTGAATAAAACCTAACAAAGAATTCTGTCTTTTCTCTTAAATTCTATCTTACACATACTAACACATCTGCCTGAAGCTAACAAACTAATTATTAAGGTCTTTTAACAAGTTGACAGCAGGACTATTCATATTTGTCACGGAACCTCAATCTCGTCCTGTCAGATGGTCAATTGTTCACATGGGGTCAGAACTCGAGAGGTCAGCTGGGTCTGGGGAACAAGAGTCCGAGCTTTCATCCTCCTCAGCTTCTCGAGTCTCTGTGTGGGATACCACTGACTCAGATCAGCGCTGGAGGATACCACAGCTTCGCCCTGTCTCTCTCCGGAGCCGTGTTCGGTTGGGGAAGGAACTGTGCTGGGCAGCTTGGTCTGGGAGACAGAGATGGTACCGACTTTACCGTATATGCACTATAAGCCCAGCTCTGTCAAAATGAGCACTGTAACTCTGGTCTTAATACTGTATGTTCTCACAGATAGACATGTCCCTGTTTGTGTAAAGAGCTTGAACCTGAAGAAGACCGTGTTCATCTCATGTGGAGAGTATCATACTGCTGTTCTAACAAAGGTTAGCACTTCATTAACACGCAGTACATTTTACCAACTAACTACAAACTGCAGCTTCTGCTGTTGTAAAGACTTTCTCTTCAGGGAACACATTCACATTTTCATTTACATTTACGGCATTTGGAAGACTCCCTTATCCAGATCGACGTACAAAAGTGTTTTTAAGTTTCTGTCGATTAATACATTAGCACTAGTTTACAGACTGTGGATACCATCAACCTCAAACTTTGTTCATTTTTTAATATAAGAGCTAGATTAAGTGTTTCATGAAGAGGTACAGTAGGTCTTCACATGTCATTTGTGATTAATATTATCTGCATACAGCGTGACAGATTCCACCTCGTTCCACCCTCTGTCACAGACGCGGGGATAAAAGACCCAAATGCAGGATAGCTTAAAAGAAAACGGGGTTTATTAACTTAAAAGTCATGAAACGTAGACACTGACTCAAGACACGACACCAGGACAAAGCAAAACAAAACAAAACAAAGGATTCCGCGCTGCACAAGGCAACGCGGTTTAACTAAATACTAATACTAATTAATCAGACACATGAGGGACAGGTGTGCAGAGGCAGGGAGGAAGAGACAAGGTCGGGGCAGACACGTGAACACAGAACACAAACAAATGCACGTGGCCAAAGTCAGGGCTGAGTCCTGACACCCTCTTGGCATTCATTGTGCTGTGCTTTGCTAGATATTCAGTAATCATGCTACTAGCAAGACACTTTGGGTCAGGATCCAGCCCGGACTTTGGCCATGTGCTTTTGTAATGTTCGGTGTTCACGTGTCTGCCCCGCCCTTGTTTCTTCCTCCACGCCTCTGCACACCTGTTCCTCATGTGTCTAATTGTTATTAGTATTTATTTGAGCCACGTTGCCTTAAGCAGCGCAGAATCCTCTGATGTTGTCTGACGTTGTCTGTTATGTCATCTGTTGTCTAGTCTGTGTCCCTGTTTCATGTTTTTTTAAGTTATTAAACCCTATTTATTTTATGCTATCCTGCATTTGGGTCTGTTTTTATCCCTGCATCGCTGACACTTTGCTAGTGTCATGAACGCGGGAATGAAACGGACCCAAATGCAGGATAGCCAAATAAACAGGGTTTAATAACAAAAACACTAAACATGACACGGACTAGAGGCAGGACAACATGGCTCCCGAAGCGCCTAAGGCAAGGCACACGGCGAAGGCAGGTAGGGGGGCAAGGCACATGGCGAAGGCAGGTAGGGGGAGCAAGGCATATGGCGAGGCAGGTGGGGGGGAGCAAGGCACACAACAAGGCAGGTGGGGGGAGCAAGGCACACGACAAGGCAGGTGGGGGGAGCAAGGCACACGGCGAGGCAGGTTGTGTGCTTGTCGGCCTTTGTTGGTGTTTTCATGCAAGTTCAAATAGTGAATGCATTTCAAATTTAAAAGTGAAATAATTTATCTGCATTTTAAGGGTGGACTGATATTGACATTTGGATCAGGACGTTATGGGCAGCTGGGACATAACTCACTCAGAGACGAGCATCAGCCTCGTGTAGTTGCTGAATTCTGGGGATCCAAAGTGTCTCAAATTGCCTGTGGACAGTAAGTAATATGTATTTAAAAAAGTGGCATTTGGTGGTAACATCCCAGCAGGAATCACGCCACCTGATGGGCGATTATGTTCCTCTAAAAGTATGTCCATCTTATTTTAATTAGATCTTATAGCAGTAATTCCTGTTAAAGTTGTTCTCTTGAATTCAAGGCATCACACTCTGGCACTTGTCGAATCCTCAAACACCATCTACTCATTTGGATGTGGAGAGCAAGGACAGCTGGGAAATGGACAGAGATCCAATCAGTGTGTGCCACTTCCTGTTCAGCTGCCACCAGGTCAGTCCATTATTAGCATATTTTTAAAAACAGCTAAATGTATTTACTTTAGTTAGAATGAACTGGTCATTCCAGATGTGTAATTCAGAGCATTTTTCTATTTTTTATCAGAATATAGCTCTGATCAGATTACGAAAATTTATGCTGGAGGGAATCTTTCTGTCCTATCTAAAAGGGTGAGTAATATTCATATAACTCTTGTGTAAAAAGGAAAAAAAAAAGCTTATTTTATGAAAGCTATGATTTTCATTGTCTTTGGAATGTTTTGTTTATTAAAGGATGGTGTTCAAGCAAGTTCAAATCTGAGATCATGCAATGGACAAGCAATGCTGGAGGATAAAATTATCGGCCGCTGGATTTCAGACTGTAACCCAAAAGTATGGAAAAAAATCCAAAGGTATAAACAAGAGATTTGAAAAACAGATTTGAAAATTGAATGGCAAATTGGCAAATGTTAAATGTTGGATTAAATCAATAGCAGAGGTGGGAGTAAGTCACACATGTGCAAGTCACAAGTAAGTCTCAAGTTATGAATGTCAAGTCAAAGTCAAGTTGAGTCTTTTTTTAATATTTGTCAAGCAAGTCTCAAGTCTCAAATTTGCGATTTAAGTCTGAGTCAAATCTGAAGTCATGAATGTCAATTCAATGTCAAGTCGAATCTTTTTTTTAATATTTGTCAAGCAGGTCTCAAGTCTCAAATTTGCGACTTGAGTCTGATTCGAGTCAAGTCATATGACTCGAGTCCCCCATCTCTGCCCAATAGCTGTGTGGTAGGTCTGATTGGTCAGAACATATTGGCAAATTGTTTTCAATTGCAGATCTTACAGCAAAGCAGCTCTATATGAATAGCAGCTTTCAGCGTTCTCCTGAAAGCTTTTTGGAACACAATACAGCATACTGTACAATAAGCACCTCACCTCCCTGTAAACCTTGTCTCAGCATCAGGACACAGAAATGCAAACATGCTGCAATGTAAAATTATAAATGAGCCATAGCCACAGCTGAAATGTTTGCTAACCAGTGATTGATCATAGTGTACATTTGTGTTATAGGGAAATCAAGAAAATATTCTCCTCAGCATCATTCATCAATGGTAGTTTCATTGACAAAAGGTACAAATATGCAAAAATACATTCATGTACACATTAGTCCATATTCATTAGTGTATTAATCACAGAAACATGTGAATTTTTTTAATTTATCATTAGCAATGACAAACATTACGAAACATCAGTACGGATGTCAGGCCTGGATTTATCGTTGGCTCGTCTTGCTTTTGAGAAGCTGGCCAAAAATGACAGAGTTCTGTCCCTGGTATGTCATGGGTTCTGTTAGCGATAAGAAATGTCTTTTAATATTCTTTGTATGTATTTGGCTGAAATCTTATAAATGTGATTTCTTCGCAGGTCGAGAAAACTGTAGAGAATCATCTTCTGCCCTCTCTGGGCTCCACTGCTGCTGGTGCGGAGGCTCTTAGGGTTTACCTTGTCCTACCCGAGCTCCTCAGAGTGCTGAAAAAACATGGTCGTGGCACACAACTCACTATCTTGCTGGCGTCTGCAATCTTAAAACTGGAGCCTGAGTCAATGGATGTTTTGAGTATGTACGCTTTATAAAAACTAGCACTCATTTGCATTCATCAATTAATTCAATGAATCATTTAGCACAGAGGTGTCAAACTCTGGTGTAATTTTATTTGGCCCGCGAGATCATATCAAATGTGCATTACAGCTTGCTAGCCGCATGCTCCACTAATACTACATATCCCAGAATATCTTGCCACTGTATTGACGCATAGTCACGAACAGCCAGCGCCCCTCATTCTCTGTTGACCGTCGTTAACAACCATGTTACAGTTACATCGGGCAAGTTAATTCCACCCTCCACAAAAATGGCCAAACGAAAGATGAACAATAGGAGCTTTAAAAACAGGAGGGAGGCAGATTATCTGTTCACGAATATAAAGGACAGACCTGTTTGTCTTGTGTACTAACGGAGCTAAGGTGTCTGTAACGAAAGAATATAACATAAGAAGACAATATGAAACGAAACATTATGAGAAGTATAAGGACCTGGACGTAAAGCAGAAGCTCCAGAAGGTGGAGGAGATAAAAAAAAAAGTCTGGTTTCCCGGCAGACTATGTTCACGAAAGCTAAATCAAAAATTGAAGCTGCTGTAAAGGCTGTAAAGCTTTATTGTGGCAGCAGAAACAGCAAAATATGCCCGGCCCTTTAATGAGGGAGAGTTTGTCAAAAAGTGTATGGTCAAAGTTTGCGACATGAACACCAATGATGTGTCTTTTATTTCAAATGTGATTTCTTATGTGTTTGTAACATCAAGCTCTGGTTGTTCCAAATCCTGTATTTAAGCAAAACTAAAGTTTGTTTCCATATGAAAAAGGTTGAACATTACATATCAGTTGCTGTTAATTTTTCAATAAATATTCATTTTGGCCCGTGACTTTATCTCAGTTTTATTTTTTGGCCCACTGTGAATTTGAGTTTGACACAACTTATTTATCATATTAAATGTAACTATACATGGATAAAAAAATATTTAACAATATATTTTCTGTGCTTCAAGAGGATCAGTTTATTGAAAACGCCTCTAGGTTACGACCGTAACCCTAGTTCCCTAAGGAACGAGACGCTGCATCGAAACACTATGGGAACGCCCCTGCGTGACCGCGCTCTGAACCACGTGTGTAATCTGACCAATAGGCGTTGGGACGTGACGTCATCGGCGGGTGACGTCGCGTAAACAGGAAGCTACAAATGGCTGCGAGATGGACAAGACGCTAGCTCCTGCGAGAGAAGGTAAGCGCCGCAGGGATGCAGGGAGTGTGGCACGGAGACGCAGCATCTCGTTCCTCAGGGAACTAGGATTACGGTCGTAACCTAGAGACGTTCCCTTTCGGAACACGAGCTGCGTCGAAACGCTATGGGATCGAGTGTCCAATCATGCCACACTGACCAGAAACTGCGTAGAGAGTGAGGGCCTTGGCACCTGCACATATGACAGAGGAGCCCGGGGTGGCTCTGAGGTCAAGGTCATAGAACCTGATGAAGGTTCAGCGGGGTGGACCAACCCGCAGCGCCACAGTTGTCTTGGAATGCCACTCCAGTGGACTAGGCCGTAGAGGCCGCTACACTCCAGGTGGAGTGAGCTCAGACCCCGAACGGTGCGGGGAAGCCAGAGGGCTTGTGAGCCGACAATCGCATCCACTACCCATCAGCTCAACGTCTGCATAGCAGCCGGGAAACCCTTCCTGTTAGGGCTGTAGCAGACGAGCAGCTGCACCGATTCTTTCCACGGACTCGTCCTGCGGAGGTAAGTGACCAGTGGTCGCAGTGGACACAGTCGGTTCTGACGCTTCTGTTCGGGGGCTGTAAATGGAGGAAGATCTGGAGCGGAGAAGGGTCTCTACTACCTCGGTAGACAGACCAGCCGCTATGAACTGTGCCCCCTCAGGGGCCACAACCACAGCCTCCACAGCTCTGGGCGAGGGTGCACCAGGGTTCCAACCGCCTGTGAGAGGAGATCCCTCCTGGGAGGAATTTCCCATGGAGGGCCCTGGAGTAGGGACACCAGATCCGCAAACAATGGCTTGCCCGGCCATCGAGGTGCTACCAGGAGGAGACGGACTCCATCCCAGCGAACTCTCTCCAGAACTCCAGGGAGCAGTGCAATCGGAGGAAAGGCGTACAGGCGTAGCCTCGGCCACGACTGTACTATGGCATCCAGACCTAACGGGGCTGGGTGAGGGAGAGAGAACCAGAGGGGACAGTGCGAGGTCTCCCAGGTTGCAAACAGATCCACCGTAGAACCTCCACCACCTCGGGGTGGAGACGCCATTCCCCAGGCCTTGGCCCCTGCCTCGACAGAGCATCTGCTCTGACATTCAACCGTCCCGGGATATAAATGGCCCTCAAAGAGAGGAGTCTGTCCCGAGACCACAAGAGGTCCGCTCGTGCTAGCTTGTACAAAGGGCGAGATCGGAGGCCCCCTTGGTGGTTGATGTAGGAGACAACCTCAGTATTGTCCATGCGGACCAATGCATGGCGATCTCGCAGGTCAGGGAGGAAGTGTTTTAACCCTCAAAACACCGCCATCATCTCCAGGCAATTTATGTGCCACGAGAGACGTGAGCGTGAGACATGAGCGGTTCAAGGAGCGTAGATCTAGAATGGGACGCAACCCGCCATCCTTGAAGTACGGGCTGTAAAAGCCTGACTCTCGAACCGAGGGGGGGACCACTTTGATGACTCCTTTCCTCAGGAGTGTGTGCACTTCTTGTTCCAGGACCAGAGCCTGCTCGGGTCCCACCAGGGTGGGACACATCCCGTTGAAACAAGGAGGAACCGTGTAGCTGTCCTCTATGGTCCGCAGGACCCACCGGGAGACTCCTGGCAGCTCCTCCCAAGCTGTCAGAAAGTCCCTCAGGGGAACCAGCCCCTCAGGGCTGGCCTCTGACCCACTCAGAGCAGCCGGGGCCAAGCCCTGCAGCTGATGGCGCCTCGCGAGAGGTGGCGGACCCTCCCCCTTCCGCAGCGAACCTTCGGGTGGAAAGGTGGGGAGCGAACCGCTGGAGGGAAGTCGCGCCCTGAAGCACATCTTGTGGCAGGGCTGACAGACCGGCCTCCATGACCCGAACGGCCGGAGCCACGTACTGACACCTCCTGAGAGGGCCTCCCCCATCCGTACCGAGACTTTGGGCGGAAGTGGAGGGAGGTGCCTGCTGGAGGGGGGCTGTGCTCTGGAGCACATCCTGTGGCAGAGCCAACGGCCTAGCGCCCCGGTGGTGCAGGGGAGGGATTGGCACCGTCACGTGAGGTGTGCCCCATCCCCCCAACCGTAGACCGTCAGGATCTACGCACCACTGCCCGTTTGTCGGAGACAAGGGTGACCCTCAGGTCACCCTGCTCCTTCCTGGGCCTAGAGCGTCGCCTTGGGCCCTTAGGCCCCGCCCACGGAGATCGGGTGGCCACGCTCTGTCTCTGGGCTTCGCGGACCAGGACCAGCTCTGTCTCTGGGCTTCGCGGACCAGGCTCGGGCTGCCGCAGAACAGCCCCACGAGATCGCCGAGGGAGGTACTGCTGAAACACAGCCGACTGCTTTTTAGACTCCTGGAACTTCTGTACGACCACCGTTACATCATCGTCAAACAGTCCAGGAGGAGGCATCGGCACGTCCAGTAGCACAGCTCGATCCTTGTCCGGGAGGTCGGACAATGTGAGCCACAGATGCCTTTCTGTGGCCACCAGGGCCACTATGGACCGCCCAACAGCCCGTGCCGTGTGCTTCGTGGCCCGCAGTGCGACGCAACTCCTCAATATCAGCGGTCCCGGATCCAAATCCCATAGCAGGTCAGGCTGGTATGCCTGCAACACATCCATGGTGTGGAGGCAGCCCGCGGCCTGACCTGCTGCCGCGTAAGCCTTCCCTACTAAGGCTAACGTAGCACGTAGCAGCTTAGTAGGGAACACCGGAGCCTTTAGCGATGATGCTACGCTAGGGGAGAGATAGCTAGCGTCTCTTCCACGCGCGTCTCTTCCACACGCGGCATTGCCCCGTAGCCGCACGCCTTAGCCCCAACCACATTCGTGTAAAGCGAGGACTGACTAGGAGAATACGGGGTTTCCCAGGATGTGGACACCTCGGCGTGCAGATCGGGAAAAAATGGCAGGCTCCGGCGCTGAGGAAGTGACACAGGGCGCAGGAAACGCTCATCCAGCTTACTGGGTGTGCGCTGCTTCTGCTGCTCCACCGGACAATCTAAATCCAGCTTTGCTACGGCTCGTGTCACGACCACGAGGAGCTCCTCATACAGCACACAGGAGCCCACAGGCTCGCTAGCATCCATCAGCTCTCCTTCCTCAGTGGGAGAGACATGTAATGCCGCGCTGCTCGCACCGGGAGAAGGAGCAGCCATCGGGCCTGCCTCTCCGCGAGAGCCGGAGCTCAATTCAGCAGATGACGCTGGAGAGGACTCATCCTCCTCCAATCCCGCTGCTAAATCGACCTGCGAGCCCCACGAGCACCGGCGCTGCTTTGCCTCGGCCACGAGAGAGAGCGCTCTTCTTGAAGAGCGCTCTCCGGGAGCGAAGCGTACGCATAGCCATGCGGCTGCAATGCGAGCAATCGACTCCCTTGAGAGCCGATTGTGCATGCTCCACTCCCAAACAAACAACACATCGACCGTGCGAATCCTTCCCGGTAATAAAATGGGGACACAGAAAAACACACTTTCTGAATTTTTGTCTGCCAGCCAGCACTCAATCAGAAAAACACAATATCAGAAAAACAGCGCTTCCCTGAACGAGCAGAAGCTATCGTCTTGTCCATCTCACAGCCATTTGTAGCTTCCTATTTACGCGACGTCACCTGCCGATGACGTCACCTGCCGATGAGGTCACGTCCCAATGCCTATTGGTCAGATTACACACGTGGTTCAGAGCGCGGTCAAGCAGGTGCGTTCCCATAGCATTTCGAAGCAGCTCGAGTTCAGAAAGGGAACTCTGTATGTGCTGTGGTTTGGAGTGGGGCTGTGGTTTGGTGTTGGTTCTTTAACAGCACAACCCAAGAGTTTTAAAAGAAGCTTTTATTGTCGTTTCAACCATATATATCTGTTGCAGTACACAGTGAAATGAGACAATGTTTCTCCAGGATTGTGGTGCTACATAGAACAAAGACAGAGCTAAGGACTTAGTAAGTTAGTCCTAGATACATTAAGTGCATCTGTGCAACCTGGTGCAAACAGTGGAGGAAAGACAAACAAGACGGACAAGACAGTGCAGGACAAAAGACAGTGCAAACAAAAAATGACAAGACAATACACAAAAGACAATACACAAAAGACAATAAATAGAAGCAGTGCAGACCAGTGTACATACCGTATGTTCAACAATATTGCGTGTTATTCCTTATTTAAACTCTAAATCGGTACCTTGCAAATATTCAGCTAATATTTATATAATTTCCCCATCAGTTCAGTTTGTGTGCTTATTTTGATTCAGACAGCCTGTGGACCACACTGCCCTACAACTACTACAGGACTCTGGTGAAGATGTTTCACTCAGTGTGCTCTCAGTTCCTGTCACTGATGATGAACACAAAATGTAACCACTGGACTAAACTAGAGCCTGTGCTGAAGGTTCTGCAGAAGCTATACAATGTAAGAACTGAAGTTTTTTTTTAGACAGTAAATCTGTGGATGTGATTTAACAATATGTCATAATAATAATATAATAATGAGTAACACAACTAGAATCTAAATGTCACGCAGATTAACAGTCAGAGAACTGCTCAGCTGACTGAGGGTTACTTCATTATCAAGGACGTCTGTGATTTGCTTGACCGGGTAAGTGCTGAAGTTAGTCCAACTTTTCATATTGGTATTTTGAAATTCAGCTTATTTTGTATGAATCAGCTTAAAAGCAGTGAATCAGCTTAAAAGATGAGCATGAAAATTTGTTTAAAGTTTCTAAAAGCCTAAAGGATTGTAAATAATTTATTATTTATTAATATAAAACCATATTTTACTCATTTATATAAACCAGAAACTACCAAAATAAAATGTCTCAGAATCAATGGAACAATCCCAAATATTCATGTGGTGCTCAATAATGATGCTAATCGGGGAGGATCTGAAACGTGTTAGGATACAAGACAACTTCTTAATTATGTATGTTCATATATTTTTTGTTTTTTTGGCTGATTTGAAATCTTGACCCTCATCACTGTTACTGAATATAAAATAAGTTCATAAAATGTTTGGTTTGGTGTGGTGCAATTTTCCAGGAAGCTTTACTTACCTCGGTAAACTTTTTTTCAATACTTTTGTGCAAATATTCAGATCTGTCATATCTACTGCTGTATGGTCGATGAATTGCATGCCATACAAAAGCAGTCCTCAATGTCAAGGGCTTCAGTGTTGTCTTTAGTTGACAAGAGAGAAGGTATGCCATATCTTTTTTGCTATCTCGTACCAGAAACGTTTGCAAGAGAATTGTTGGTAGTTTCCACTAGAGTGTTGTTATACTGGTGCTAAGAAAAGGTTTTAACTTGACGTTTTGTGTTTATAAAGATACTCCACAGAGACCACTGACTATGCGCAATAAGGTCATTCACACACGGATTATTTTGGCCATGTGGTAGGAAAATAATCCTGCCTGTTAGACTTCACCTCTCAATTGAGGTCGAACGCTAAGTAGATTTTTAAATTTATTTATTTATTATTTTTCTAATAAAATAGTCAGGGTTAGGGTTACAGTTAGGGTTAGAATTAGAGTTAGATTATCAAATAGGCCACGCCTGCCCGATGACACAATTTCAGAACAGCGTAACAGATATTGCGTTATCGGGTAGGCGTGGCCTATTTGATAATCTAATTCTAACCGTAACCCTAACCTTAGTTCTTGGTTGTTTATTTGTTTTCGAAAATAGGTTAACTGTAAGATAATAAAGCATAATAGATATAAAATATAAAATCTACCTGTATGACTGTTTTGTCCTTCATTATCCATCGTAGGTATGTTTCTTTTTGAAAGATGCGTTTTTCCAAGACCTCCAGAAACGCCCACTTTACGTCATGGTAACGAAACCCCTAGAATTTAGTGAATGCTCATAATAAATGTAGCTTCTATTGAACATAAAATATATTTTTTGCTAAAAAAAATAAATACAACATCTGTAGTAATACTCAGCTTAAGTCCATATATGGTCTATTATTTGAGCCCACGATAACTTCTGCATCCATAAGAGTTAATGTATTGGTATTTGGTTAACTGCTAGAATTTGTATTCAAAGTAGCTTAATCAAGGATTTTCCCAAAATTAAAACAATTTTATTGTTTTATTACCCCCATTAGTGTCCCATTTAATGGCAGCTAATCTTCCTGGGGTCCTCTTTTAAAATTAACATTTAAAATTAACACCCTGACCCTAAACTTCCATAAGACAGAAATACTACTCATAGGTCCAAAAACCAGTGCACATAAACTCTCACAACTTAACTCCCATTTAGAGGGATGTACTATTACAAGTAGCTCGACAGTGAAAGACCTCGGTGTTATACTAGACAGTAACTTGTCTTTTAAAAATCATATCGCCCATACTACCAAAACAGCCTTCTTCCACCTTAGAAACATTGCCAAGCTGAGAAACATCCTGTCTGTATCTGATGCTGAGAAGCTAGTTCATGCGTTCATGACCTCTAGACTGGACTATTGTAATGCATTACTAGGTGGTTGTCCTGCATCTTTAATAAATAGGTTACAGTTAGTCCAAAATGCAGCTGCCAGAGTTCTCACTAAGACAAGAAAGTATGACCATATAACCCCAATTTTATCAACTCTACACTGGCTACCTGTTAAGTATAGAATTGACTACAAACTGCTGCTACTTACGTACAAGGCTCTTAATGGTTTAGCTCCCATGTATCTAACTAGTCTTCTAACACGTTACAATCCTTCACGCTCTCTGAGATCACAAAACTCAGGGCTTTTGGTAGTTCCCAGAATATCTAAGTCTACTAAAGGTGGTAGAGCATTTTCTTATTTAGCTCCCAAACTTTGGAATAGTCTTCCTGATAGTGTTCGGGGCGCAGACACACTTTCCCAGTTTAAATGTAGATTAAAAACTCATCTCTTCAGTCAGGCGTACACATAATACATCCCATAATATCATGCACCAGTATATCAGACCAGCACATTTTTATGAACAGCAGATATGTTAATCCCTTTCCACTGCTTCTCTCTTTGTACCCATCCCGAGGCATCCAGACACTGTACCAGCTCCCAACGTCCTCTGTGGGACGAAGCCTTTGGACGTCCACTGAGCCGAGGCCGACTCTAAGAATCCTGAGACATCTCCAGTTAGACTCTGTGGTACTCAGGAGATCAGAAGTCCTTGAACCTCACACCAATACAACATTTAACTGACTGTATATTACAATCACACCCCCAGTGTCACCCATATGAGGATGGGTTCCCCCTTGAGTCCGGTTCCTCTCAAGGTTTCTTCCTTTACCAATTTAAGGGAGTTTTTCCTTGCCACTGCTGCCTGAGTCATCTCAGACTTGCTCATAGGGGAATAAATACATACACACTGTGAACTATATACATCTAATAATAATCTAGAATTTTTATTCTGTTAATTCTTATTTCTTTTATTATTCGTTATTTCCTTTATCATTAATTATGTTTACCTTCTGCTCTGTGTTTATGTTCTGTAAAGCTGCTTTGAGACAATGTCTATTGTAAAAAGCACTATACAAATAAACTTGAATTGAATTGAATTTAACATTAAACAAAATTTAACATTCTCACCTGACAGTGGTGGTACAAAAGTTTGTTTGGCAGATGCTATATAATGAAATTAAATACAGAATTTAATGCACCGCATATCTTTTACAGAAGTATTATATCAGCACATAGACTTAATATAGAAGCACCAGTTCAGGCATTAACCTGAATGAACTTTGGGATCACACTAATATCCTTGTGACGAAGCATGCCTGTTTATAATAGTCTGTAGATATATGCATGGTTTCATTTTTAATTTTTTTTGAGACAGAACTGAATGTTCCAACTGAGCACAGTGACTATTGCAACCTGGTGTGTATGGTGTTGCTTTTAATATAAACTGGGAACACCTAAGCTGCAGTTACCTGATTGTTTTTATTTATTTTTTATTTATAATTTTGAAACTGCTTGCTTCATTATGCACAAAATGGGGAATAACAAGCATACAAAAAAAAGTTTTTTTGTATTCAAATCCTGGCACATTAATTAACTACTCATACACATCACTGTTAATAAATTAAGTGGGATCATGCACAATGAAATGAATTACTACATGAAAGACCATGTCTATAGATTTGAATATATGATTGAAGGGTTACATGAGTAACACCTCCTTGGAAACTTGAAGACCCATGTAAACTTTTAGCCTTCGAGTTTTCCTAATTATTTGAATGAACTAAACATTATGCAGTACTAATTTAATCATCATTGTCTTCCCTCTCAGGGATCCAGAAGGCCTCCGTGTGTTCTACTACCTGGTACAGGATCTCAAGTGTCTCGTCTTCAGTCTCATCGGCCTCCACTTTAAAATCAAGCTGATCTAATTTCGACAGTTTCTACACACTGTTCATTTAGTTTGTTTCTCTTTCAGCATTTTGTACAGTAACTTCTGGCTTGTCTGCTGTTTTTCTTATTTTTTTTTTTTTAAATAAAACGTTGTCTATTTCAATAGTATGAATCAAGTGTTTTATGAAAAGATGTCACATGCACAAATATCTTGCTCAGTTAAACAGGTTCTCAATGCTCTTGCTAAAGCAAAAGTAGCAGCTGAAACAACTTTAACTTATTTTATTCCATGTGGGGTAAAATATTGACAATTAACCTAATCTACACCAAGGCACATTTTGAGGTATTTGAACCAAATCATTGATTTCACTTTTAAATTAGCAATACTTTTAAATAATGTGAACTTAAAGTACTTACATTTTACATTTACCAATTTAAAGTGTATAAATTTCAAATTGTACAGTGAACATTTGAACATCCTGTACAAATTTGCAGAACATGTTAATTGATTGTTAGGCAGAATTGAAAGTACAGAGGATCTGATCTACTCAAACAACTGCAGACAAACAATTGTTAATATAAACATTAACCTTTAAACCTCAAAACCCACTCTCATTCCACTGAAGCACATTAGTATTTAGATTAGCTGGATTTAATTGGCTTTCCTTCAAGAACAGTAAAAATGTCCTCCAGAGACTTGTGAACACATCTGAGAAATTCGTGGACGTTCCTGGCAGGGTAGCTGGAAACATTGCAACCGATCCTGTCATCATGGACACCGTAGCCCACTCCAAAACCATCTGGAACCACTGGGGCAAAGCCACCTAAATTGACAGCTGGGCTAGTGAGTGTGCTGGTAGACAGGATGTTGTGATTTATGGCCGCATAAGCTGGGTCCTGGTACAGACTTGGCATAGGCATTCCTTTAGAATTTGTCAGGTAGCGTAAGGCAAAAAGATGCCGGTCAAAACCTTGTCCTAGTTTGAAAGACAGAAAGGTTACAGAACATTTAAGATGTTTGAGAGGTGTACATTAAAACCCCTTTTTCAAAGCAAATTTAGATCTGATGTACAGGTGCTGGTCACATAATTAGAATATCATCAAAAAGTTGATTTATTTCACTAATTTCATTTATAAAGTGAACCTTGTTATTGTAATCTTATTATATCCATTCATTATACACAGACTGATATATTTCAAATGTTTATTTCTTTTAATTTTGATGATTATAACTGACAACTAAAGAAAATCCCAAATTCAGTATCTCAGAAAATGTGAATATTGTGAAAGGGTTCAATATTGAAGACACCTGGTGCCACACTCTAATCAGCTAATTGACTCAAAACACCTGCAGAGGCCTTTAACCTTCCTATTTTACCTGGGTCTTTTTGACCCGGCTGGAAGATTTCAATGTGTCATAACTTGGGTTTTCTTCCACATATTTGCCTAAAATTTACCACGATTGTTCCAAATTATGAACTTTGCAAGCAAAATTAATTTTGTCTATTTTCATTGAACTATGTGTTCAGAACAATATATACTTTGCGTTTTGGAACAGCTTGGGTCATTTTGACCACAATAAGTTTTTTGGCCACATTTAGTGGGGCAATAAGTCACACTTTTGCCCTTTTCAGCGCAATGAACATACATAGAGACACAAAAATGCACACATAAAATGTCCACTAACACACGCACCCAAAACACACACACCCCACACACACAAAAATTGGGCATATGCCTTCGCCTAGCAGAGGGCAAAATATGATCTACCGAAATGATGCTACACACACACACACACACACACACACACACACACACAGTCAAACACTGTTCAAAGCATTGGGCATTGCAATTCAGTTGGCCTCCAGACAAAACAAAAGCTACACATTTGTAAACATTTCACACACAGACACACACACTCACACTCACATATTGGGCATTGCATTTCCTTAGGCCTCCAGAAAAAAAAAGCTACACATTTGTAAACATTTCTCACTTTTGATATACCTTTGCCTAGTAGAGGGCAAAATATATGGGGTCAGAATTGTTTCGTTATTCTGAATAAATACACTATGATCCACAAATAAATATAAAGAGTTTTGAAATGAAGAAATGAAATTCACAAATAAATAAAATGGGATTTGCAAATAAAAAAAATATTTATAAATTGTATTTATTTGCGAATTGCTTCCTGCTCATTTGTGAATCGCGTTCTGTGCACTTGTGAATCACGGCACGCATTTGTGGATTGCGTTCTGTGCATTTGTGAATCACAGCACACATTTGTGGATTGTGTTCTGTGCATTTGTAGACGGTGGGCGGAGTCCACCTATTTGTGGATTCTTGTGCACGTCTTGACGTTAGAAATGTTTCAAATCCACAAATGCACAGAACGCAATCCACAAATGCGTGCCGTGATTCATAAATGCACAGAACGCGATTCACAATGAGCAGGAAGCAATTCGCAAATAAATACAATTTATAAATATTTTTTTTATTTGCAAATCCCATTTTATTTATTTGTGAATTTCATTTCTTTTTGTGAAATTTGTAAAAATATTTGTGAAACTCTTTATATTTATTTGTGGATCATAGTGTATTTTATTCAGAATAACGAAACAATTCTGACCCCATAAAAATATGATCTACCAAAAGTATGCTACACACAAACACTGGGCATAGCAATTCATTAGGCCTCCAGAAAAAACAAAAACTACTCATTTGTAAATATTTCACACTTGTTAGATGCATTTGTCCAGCTGGGGGCAAAATCTGATCTACCAACAAGCTTTACACACACACACTGACACACACACAACACACACAACACACACACACCCACACGTGCGCGCGCATGCACGCACGCACATTCACACACACACATGTACGCACATACGCTCACACATGTACGCGTATGCTTACACGCACACGTACACATACGCGCACACACGTATACACACACATATGCGCACCACACGTATGCACACACATATGCGCACACAAGTATGTACACACATATGCGCACACACGTATGCACACACACACACACGTATGCACACACACACACACGTATGCGCACGCACACACGCACACACACACATGGATGCACACACACGTATGCGCACACACACGTATGCACACACACACGGATGCACACACACACACACACACACACACACAAACGGATGCATACACACACACACATATGCACACACACACACACGGATGCACACACACACACACACACACACACACATGGATGCACACGCACACACACACACACACGGATGCACACACACGCACACACACACACACACACACACACGGATGCATACTCATATGCACAATTATGTCAAGACTAATTGGTATTGGGTGAGGAGCATGCACTTTAAATGCTGGATTATTCACACACACACACACACACACACACACACACACACACACACACACACACACCACACACACACACACACCACACATGACACAGCCATCCTGTCAAGACTAATCGGTATTGGCTGAGGAGCATGCACTTTAAATTAAATGCACTTTTATTTTATTCACACACACACACACACCACACACACACACACACACACAACACACACACAAACACACAGACACAACACACACACAACACACACACACACAGACACACAGACACACACACACACACATTCCTGGACCACATCTCCCATAGCTGACCCTTTGCTAGGCAACAGTTCCCATGTGCCTCTCTCCCTCTCGCTTCCCCCCCTTTCTCACTGAACTGTCTCTTCTGTCCCCCGAATCCCCAATTAGTGCTTCGTTCTCAGATGCCACCCTTTGACGCATCTTCTACGGCTTTTGTTCCATCTTGCTGAATATGTGTGACTTTTCATTGATCCCACAATCCTCAGTCATTTGTAGCAGATTTAATTCTTTGAAAGGCGGCGGCTGGGTCGTAAGCTCGAGTCGGTCTGAATCGAAACGAAAACGAAAGCGTTTGTACGAATGCGGTTGAAACAGTTTGTTTCAAACAGTGGAAACAAAACGATATGAAATGTTTTCAATGATATCAGGGAGGAAAAATCTGATGAGAGATTATATGTAAAGGTGCATCGGGTCTTACTTTAGCTCCGCCTCCAGGATCGTCAGTGGCCATCAGTATAAAAAGAGCTTTCTCAGCGAGCTAGTGTACTATTACTAAGGTATACTGTATATACAAAGTATCTCACAGAAGTGATACACTCTTCCCAAACACAACCTCGACCATGGCGACCCCTGTTCTGAGTGGATCCGGTCCTGTTAAACCACTGTATGGTCTTGCCCACCATGCTACAGCTCAGTTTCAGGGTCTCGGCGATCTCCTTATAGCCCACGCCATCTTTATGTAGAGCAACAATTCTTTTTTCAGATCCTCAGAGAGTTCTTTTCCACGAGGTGCCATGTTGAACTTCCAGTGCCCGTTGACAGAACGTGATCCACAAATGAGCAGGAAGCAATTCGCAATAAATACAATTTATAAATATTTTTTTTATTTGCCAAATCCCATTTTATTTATTTGTGAATTTCATTTCTTTTTGTGAATTTGTAAAAATATTTGTGAAACTCTTTATATTTATTTGTGGATCATAGTGTATTTATTCAGAATAACGAAACAATTCTGACCCCATAGGCGAATCGCTGCTCCTAGAGTGTCACTGCACGTACGCATGCACGCTGTACGGAGAAGCACAGGTACGCGCGGCGTGCACGCGCAGTCAGAGCTGGAGGTGTTTATCTATAACGGCGGCAACCAAAAGCAGTGAAATGTCACTATTCTTATTACCAGAGTTGTAGCACAAACAAAATATTAATGCAATATCTATACTAAATAAAAATAACATTTATTGATTTGGTCTTTGTCTTGTGAATATTAGTATATTAATGACTGCATTCATCGGACACACTGTTTGTAGAGAATGCACACATACATGAACTGATCTGATTCAAGACTGGCATCATTACATCATGCATAAAATTTTGGTGTCCACTTTTGCCATTTAATAATACCAGAACTTTTGGCTTACTATGTAGTCATATAATATATAATATAAAACTCTTCTTGTTTTTAAATTCTCACTGAGGGGCTAAAAACACCTTATACCTACCGAAAATCACTGAAATTTTACTTTTTACTTTTACTTCAAATACTTAAGTACATTAAAATAACAGAAAATGACTTTTGATACTTAAGTACAGTAAATATCAGATACTTTAAGACTTTTACTTGAGTAATATTCTAAAAGGTGACTTTCACTTCTACCAAAGTCTTTTTCTAGTACGATACTTGTACTTTTACTCAAGTGTTGCTTTCTAATACTTTATATAACACTGCAGCACACCTTCAGGGGTCTTACGTATGTAGTCTAGTGGAGTCCATGACATGACAGGTCAGGGCTGTTTTTGCAGCAAAAGTGGGACCAACACAATATAAGGAATTAAAAAACATGACAGGGGGGCACGGTGGCTTAGTGGTTAGCACGTTCGCCTCACACCTCCAGGGTTGGCAGTTCGATTCCCGCCTCCGCCTTGTGTGTGTGGAGTTTGCATGTTCTCCCCGTGCCTCGGGGTTTCCTCCGGGTACTCCGGTTTCCTCCCCTGGTCCAAAGACATGCATGGTAGGTCGATTGGCATCTCTGGGAAATTGTCCGTAGTGTGTGAGTGTGTGAGTGAATGAGAGTGTGTGTGTGCCCTGTGATGGGTTGGCACTTCGTCCAGGGTGTATCCTGCCTCGATGCCCCATGACTCCTGAGATAGGCACAGGCTCCCCGTGACCCGAGGTAGTTCGAATAAGCGGTAGAAAACGAACAAATGAATGAATAATTCAGTGATAGTTTTTAACTTCCTCCACTGAGCTTGATGCGTATTCTCGATCCCAGACGTCACTAATCACAACGGCACAATGTTCTTACGCCTTCAGCCACACGGAGATGTGTTTATTGCTCCTTTTTTTTTTTTTTGAATCATTTGTGTGATGACAAAGTGGCGGAGCAGCCTGGGACGTTCTGGCTTATTCTTCGTCTTCCTTTTTTCTACACATTTCTTTTTCTCTCCTGCTTCAGTGTGTATCAGCGTGTACACCACAGTGCTAGCGCTCCATGTCTACTCTTCTGTTGATGTCGACAGTGACGTGCCACATGCTCTAATCTCTCCTGTGTGTGTGTGTGTGTGTGTGTGTGTGTGTGTGTGTGTGTGTGTGTGTATTATAAGATTATTCTCTCTTTATTTTCAAAGCTAATGGTTTCATTAGAGTCATGTCTTGTTTCTGATGTCGCCTTGGGAAAAAAAAGCCGAAAAAAAATCAATTGAAATCGATTAATGAAGAAGTGATGTGAAAGCCTTGACTGTGTTTGATAGTGTTTCAGTGGGTAATAATCACAGCCCACTATCTGAGCTGACACACTATTAGTGCAGTAATTCTGCAGCATGACAACGGCGCATGATGGAACAGAGCACCAGCTCCATTAGAGAAGATAGTTATTATAGAAAGAACAACCTCCAGCTCACAAAGGACAATTTCACCATGTTTGTTCTGTCTCTCTCTCTCTCGAGAGAGAGAGAGAGAGAGAGAGAGAGAGAGAGAGAGAGAGAGAGAGAGAGAGAGAGATGACAAAACAATTAAAAAAAAAAATTAAAAAAAAAAAAAAAAAAAAAAAAAAAAAAAAAAACACAAAAAAGAGAGAGAGAGATAGAGGAGCGGAGATAGTAGAGAGAAGAGAAAGGGGAGAGAGAGATAGAGATAGAGGGAGGGAGAGAAAAAAAAAAAAAAACAAAAAAAAAAAAAGAGGATAGAGAGATAGAACGACGGGGAGAGGGGGGAGGGGAAAGTGGGAGCGAAGAGGGAAACACAAATCTGCGCTTCGACTGGAGAGAGCGCGAGATGCAGCGCGCGCACGCGTGCGCGCTGCAAGGAGCGCGAGCGGCGAAAAAAAACGCGCGCGCGCGCGACGCGAGGCGCAGAGCGCTCGGGCGACATAGACAACACAACGCGCTCCACCACCAAAACGGGCGCACGCTCGCGCAAGGGTGCCGCGGGGGCGCGCAAAAGGCAAACACACGCTAGCGGGCGCGGGCACACACACGGGGCCGGGCAGGGGCGGTACGTTTATCTAGCTCATATCAATAGAAGTACTATAATCTATGGAGGGCGTCAATATATCTGTCTCTCTATGTCTCTCTCAAGCTCTCGCTCTCTCAAAGGAAGGAGAAGCGTCGGGGAGAGAGAGAGAGAGGGCGAGGAGAGGAGAGAGAGAGAAAAGGGAGGAAGAGAGAGAGGGGGAGAGAGGAGAGGTATTTCTCTAATATATTTATTCAATAAAAACAAAAATGTATATCTCTCTATCTATATATATATATATATATAAATAAATATATATATTTATCGAAATGCACACAAAATATGTAGTTTATATTTAAAAAACTTTGTTCGTCAGTTTATTTGAAAAGATTTATATTTATATAGATATCATAACAATATATTTATGTTAATATATAGCTATATATCTATAGATATATAATATATCTCTCTCTCTCTCTCTCTCTGCTGTCTATTAAAGGTTAGATTTAAATAAAGCTACTTGTATATGTCAAATTGAACCATGTTGGCTTTCTGCAGCTAGGCTTTTGCTCTCCAGAAAAAGAAAAGACTTGCTTGAGTGGTGCATCTGAGGCTCTTGCACTAATTGTGATTCCCATCGCAGTGCTGCTGTTGACCCCCCAGGCACAGAGGCTCCAGTGATTAAAGCCAACAGCTCCCATAATGCACCATGAAATAAAGGCCACGACATGACAGGCTTCCTCTGTAGCCTGGTCAAAGTGACGCAGCACGATTCAGATTAGAGTGTTTATCACTCCTCGTCTATTCCTGTATAATCCTTCACTCATATCCTGCTTTTCCTTTTCTTATGCCTTTCCATTCTTTAGTACCTTTTTTTCAGACCTTAAAGTCAATTTATTTCCATTAATTCTACTTTTAAAGTAAAACCCACCTCGAGCGACTCATATAATAAGACCTACTTTCGAGTTTCGCTAGTTTTCTACATTACCCACATTCTGTTCTGCCAACCCATCGCAGGGCACACACACACACACACACACGCACACACACGCACACACACGCACACACACGCACACACACGCACACACACGCACACACACACGCACACACACGCACACACACACGCACACACACACGCACACACACGCACACACACGCACACACACGCACACACACGCACACACACGCACACACACGCACACACACGCACACACACGCACACACACGCACACACACGCACACACACACGCACACACACACGCACACACACACGCACGCACACACGCACACTATGGACAATTTTCCAGAGATGCCAATCAACCTACCATGCATGTCTTTGGACCAGGGGAGGAAACCAGAGTACCCAGAGGAAACTCGGCACGGGGAGAACATGCAAACTCCACACACAAGGCGGAGGCGGGAATCGAACCCCCAACCCTGGAGGTGTGAGGTGACCATGCTAACCACTAAGCCACCGTGCCCCCCCACCAAAACCAGTAATAATCATAGAATTTGAATGTATATAATTCTCAAGTCAAGAAGCTTTTATTCTTATCATTTCGGTCAAATACAGCTGGTTCAGTACATAATGAAATGAAACCGCTTTCCTATAGGACTCTGGTGCTACATCAAGACCCAGTGACGATGCTGATTCTCAATAACGACGTGCGGCGATCCGACTCATTTCTTAATCTCGGGCTTCTCGTTTAATTAAGATTCGTCTCCAAAACGAATACTTCAAGCATCCAAGCAGCAGCTCTGTTGTCGTAGTTCCCCTCGTGTTCAGCAGAGGGCTCAAAACACTCCTTATCCAAAGCTTCAGCTCCGTATCTACTGTACGCTTTTACCAGAAGTAAAGAAGAAAAGTGATTTCTATAAAATGCCTTAACTGCTTGGCAAACCGCCCCACTGTTAATGCTTTTATCAACGCATGTGTATTTGCAGTCTTTGCAGCAACCAAAGTTCACAGCCTTGCTTTGGAATACACCCAGCTGAGGAAATGATGGATTCAGGCTATCTCACGGTACCTAAAGGCCCAGACGTGCCATCTTCTCCAGAGCTGTCCACTCAGCTAACAAATAATGTGGTTCCAGCGCTGACCACCCTTTAATGACCCTTAAGAGTGTGTGCACAAGAGCGCTGCTTTCATTGAATCACTGTAATTTATTTAACGGAGTGCCAAAGGCCAGACTGTGAACAGAAAACACAAGAGCCTGGCTAGATAACCATCAATAACGTGAGGCAGGATGTTTTCGCCGTAGAGCTTAGGCTAAAAGAACTCGGGACCGTACGTTACGCCTGGCTTATCGACTCCGTAACATCTCAAAGCCTGCTATAATTCCGGCTCTCGCTTTCAATATTTTTTGTCTAAATTGCCATGCAAACACAACTCCCGTTTCCCTTTTGTTCTTCGGTAGATACCGCAGGATTTTTCTTCTGCGCTCGTAAGGGATCAGCAGGTTTGGTGGCACTCGTATCGTTTGCAGATGCTAATCACTTTGCTAGAAGTATTAAGGCCACGAGGAGTCTCGGAGACACATTTACATGAAAATGAATCATTGTTCTCGATGGAAATTTCTTCGACAATTAAATACGCTTGAGCTTTTTATTAATGAGCGGTATTAAAGGTCTGTTTTCTCAAACTGTGCAGAGAAGCTAGAACCACCTGTTTTAGCCAGATAAGCTCCCTATTACCTATGTAAATCTAACTGTAGTTCAACCCTGCTGTTCAGGCCCTTTGGGCACTCCCACAATACACCTGGGCGGTGACACACTGACTATTGATGAGGATTAGCTCCAGGGACCATGTTTTGGTTCATTTTTGTGGAAGGTATTTGATTAAAAAGTTTTGTTGTGTGTGTGTGTGTGTGTGTGTGTGTGTGTGTGTGTGTGTGTGTGTGTGTGTGTGTGTGTGTGTGTGTGTGTGTGTGTGCTTTCACAGGTAAGGGGGGGGGACACAGGGTTTTTCCTGTTTCTGTTTCAGGGCACAGCGAGAGTGTGTTTTTATAAGGAACAACTTTTAAATTTATATTCATAATGAACACAATGAGGGGGCACGGTGGCTTAGTGGTTAGCACATTCGCCTCACACCACCAGGGTTGGGGGTTCGATTCCCGCCTCTGCCTTGTGTGTGTGGAGTTTGCATGTTCTCCCCGTGCTTCGGGGGTTTCCTCCGGGTACTCTGGTTTCCTCCCCCGGTCCAAAGACATGCATGGTAGGTTGATTGGCATCTCTGGAAAATTGTCAGTAGTGTGTGAGTGAATGAGAGTGTGTGTGTGTGCCCTGTGATGGGTTGGCACTCCGTCCAGGGTGTATCCTGCCTCGATGCCCGATGACGCCTGAGATAGGCACAGGCTCCCCGTCACCCGAGTAGTTCGGATAAGCGGTAGAAAATGAATGAATGAACACAATGATGTAGAATCACATCCAATATTTAATTGAATGCAAAAAGTTCAAAAAAACGTTTGTTGAAACTTCTTTCGTTGGCACGCTTTCCTACATTACCCACAATTCTGTTAGACTATCTGTTGAGCCTATAGGATTAAACCCTCCGTTCACCTCCAGCTCACTGAGAAGAGGTCACTGCGGCAGCGCTTTAGTCTTTTCTTCTGTTTATCTTTCTCACCTCCTCGTCAATACACTCTGTACACTCTACTCATGACATCAGAACACCAGGCAACCGTGAAGTTCTCACAGAAAGGATTGAAAGATATCGATCGGCATCAACCGGCACATTAGAACCTGAATCACATCAGGGTGGAATTTTCCTTGGTTCTTGTAAGCATGTACCCGTGTTCTGCTGTTCCTCCTGCTGGCCTCTTTGGAGGTTCCAGACTCACTGCTGCTCTAATAAGCCTGAAAGGGCTGAGCAATAAGCCTGCAAATACAAATAGGACAGTTCAGAGTCACTGTGGATCTGGTGTATAGTACAGAAATACTAGGTGTGAGGTGGAAACACACACACACACACACACACACACACACACACACACACACACACACACACACACACACACACACACACACATCTCTCTCTCTCTCTCTCTTGCTCTCTTTCACAGGGGCAGTTTACCCAAACTTTACACAGTTTGGCTTATGTGGGATGTGGTACTTTAGTGGTTAAGGTGCTGGGCTACTGATCAGAAGGTTCTGAGTTCAAATCCCAGGTCCAGTGAGCCACCTCTGAGCAAGGCCCTTAATGCTTAGTTGTTTAAAAAAAAAATAAGATTAAATGTTAGTTACTCTAGATAAGGATGTCTACCAAATGCTATAAGTGTTTTTTTGGGCTGCTCCCTGTTTAGGGTCACTACAGTGAATATTAGATTTGGCACAGATTTCATACCAGATGCCCTTCCTTACACAACCCTCCCATTTATAACTGGGCTTGGGACCGGCACTGAGAGTTAAGTCTTCAGTGGCTGGGTTACCTTCCTACCTGGGAATCGAACCGGGGTCACAGCAAAGACAGCACAGGATCCTGCCACTGGAGCAACTGGGGGCTTTTAATTCACCCTGAACTTTTTATTAGTGCTTTTATGGTTAAATTCTATTTAGAGTATTTATTAATTAATTGATTGATTGATTGATTGATTGATTGATCAATTTACTTATTTATTTATTTATTTATTTGCCTGTTAAGGACAAGATGTTACAATTTCCTTTGACATTCAGGTTTACTACTTCTGGCCAATGAGGAAGCTCCACAAACTGGTACAAACCCTTGTGTGCTAATCGCTGGCAACATGTTCATTATACAGAAATACTGATGCTTCCTGATAAGACATCATCTGCTTGAATTAGAGCGAAGTCAAAAAATAAAAGAATGTTTCTTGATTTAATATAAAGTAAAATGTGTGTTTGTGTTGTGTTGTGTTGTGTTGTGTTGGTCAGGATCCAGGAGCTGAACGATCTGGGTGAGCTCTCACCACACTGGGACAACCTGAGGAGAGACGTCATCACTCGCTACAGCCATCTCATCAAAACCTACCAGGAAACACTCGCTGAGCTGGAGAAGTTCACCGGTGAGGAAACAGACACACCTCTCTCCATCCCTTTATACACACTATCTATCTATCTATCTATCTATCTATCTATCTATCTATCTATCTATCTATCTATCTATCTATCTATCTATCTATCTATCTATCTATCTATCTATCTATCTGTGTACGTCTCTCTCATCATTTCAACTGTCTTTCATCTATCTATCTATCTATCTATCTATCTATCTATCTATCTATCTATCTATCTATCTATCTATCTATCTATCTATCTCTGTGTCTCTCATCATTTCAATTGTCTATCTATCTATCTATCTATCTATCTATCTATCTATCTATCTATCTATCTATCTATCTATCTGTGTACGTCTCTCTCATCATTTCAACTGTCTTTCACCTATCTATCTATCTATCTATCTATCTATCTATCTATCTATCTATCTATCTATCTATCTATCTATCTATCTATCTATCTATCTATCTATCTGTGTACGTCTCTCTCTCTCTCATCATTTCAACTGTCTTTCATCTATCTATCTATCTATCTATCTATCTATCTATCTATCTATCTATCTATCTATCTATCTATCTATCTATCTATTATCTATCTCTGTGTCTTTCATCATTTCAATTGTCTATCTATCTATCTATCTATCTATCTATCTATCTATCTATCTATCTATCTATCTATCTATCTATCTATCTATCTATCTATCTATCTATCTGTGTACGTCTCTCTCATCATTTCAACTGTCTTTCATCTATCTATCTATCTATCTATCTATCTATCTATCTATCTATCTATCTATCTATCTATCTATCTATCTATCTATCTCTGTGTCTCTCATCATTTCAATTGTCTATCTATCTATCTATCTATCTATCTATCTATCTATCTATCTATCTATCTATCTATCTATCTATCTATCTATCTATCTATCTGTGTACGTCTCTCTCATCATTTCAACTGTCTTTCATCTATCTATCTATCTATCTATCTATCTATCTATCTATCTATCTATCTATCTATCTATCTATCTATCTATCTATCTATCTCTGTGTCTCTCATAATTTCAATTGTCTATCTATCTATCTATCTATCTATCTATCTATCTATCTATCTATCTATCTATCTATCTATCTATCTGTGTACGTCTCTCTCATCATTTCAACTGTCTTTCATCTATCTATCTATCTATCTATCTATCTATCTATCTATCTATCTATCTATCTATCTATCTATCTATCTATCTATCTATCTATCTATCTATCTGTGTACGTCTCTCTCTCTCTCATCATTTCAACTGTCTTTCATCTATCTATCTATCTATCTATCTATCTATCTATCTATCTATCTATCTATCTATCTATCTATCTATCTATCTGTGTACGTCTCTCTCATCATTTCAACTGTCTTTCATCTATCTATCTATCTATCTATCTATCTATCTATCTATCTATCTATCTATCTATCTATCTATCTATCTATCTATCTATCTATCTATCTCTGTGTCTCTCATCATTTCAATTGTCTATCTATCTATCTATCTATCTATCTATCTATCTATCTATCTATCTATCTATCTATCTATCTATCTGTGTACGTCTCTCTCATCATTTCAACTGTCTTTCACCTATCTATCTATCTATCTATCTATCTATCTATCTATCTATCTATCTATCTATCTATCTATCTATCTATTTATCTATCTGTGTACGTCTCTCTCATCATTTCAACTGTCTTTCATCTATCTATCTATCTATCTATCTATCTATCTATCTATCTATCTATCTATCTATCTATCTATCTGTGTACGTCTCTCTCTCTCATCATTTCAACTGTCTTTCATCTATCTATCTATCTATCTATCTATCTATCTATCTATCTATCTATCTATCTATCTATCTATCTATCTATCTATCTATCTATCTGTGTACGTCTCTCTCTCTCTCATCATTTCAACTGTCTTTCATCTATCTATCTATCTATCTATCTATCTATCTATCTATCTATCTATCTATCTATCTATCTATCTATCTATCTATCTGTGTACGTCTCTCTCA
>NC_062521.1:25088773-25138773 GCF_022655615.1 Tachysurus fulvidraco | reverse complement strand
CAAGAGAGACGCTTGGAAAGCGTATAGAGATTTTTTCCAGCCGTTTGATGAAGGGCCCCTGAGGCTGCACTAGCGATCCAGACACATGCTGTGCAGAGGTGATCTGTGCTACGCTCTGGTTTTAACAGTGTGTTCTACAGCGGGTGTGGAACGAAAACGTACACTAATGAGAGCATGCAGGTGTTACTTTGCCTACAAACCTGTGTTTATCCCAACAGCTGAGTATGTGAGGGTCAGACTAGCAGGGTTTCCCTCCTCCTCCTGCCTCCACAAGCACCTGGCCTTCACAGATGGAGGGCATGATGGGGCTAATGCCACTGTGGCAGCTCCATTAGCCTGAGAGCTTTCCCAAGAGGGAGGGAGAGAGAGAGAGAGAGAGAGCGAGGGATGGCCCATGTCTCAGTACCACACAAACACTGCCTGATCACCCAGGAACTAGGCTTTCCTGCAAGTCCCACCAACAGTGCTGTTTGTTTTTTACTCACAGAGATGTGGAATGGAGCATCAGGCAAGGCAAACTCATGAAAAAAGTCACAAATAACATTTTAGTTAGTGAAAATAGTTGAATAACCATTAAAACCACCTGCTTAATATTGGGTTGGTGCCCATTGTGTCTCCAAAACAGCTCTGACCCTTTGAGGCACGATGATGAGTCCACAAGAGCTCTGAAAGTGAGCTGTGGTACATACAGTAGCTCTAAGATGCTTGCAGCAGACCCTTTAAGTCCTGTAAGTTGTGAGGTTGGATCAGACTTGTTTGTCCTGAACAAACATCCTCAAACCATCCTTGTTTGTCCTCAAACCATTCCTGTACAGTTTTTTTTTTGCAGTGGGACAGGTACCATTATCCTACTGAACGAGGCCAGGGAAGTTAGGGAAGATTGTGCACATGAAGCTGTGTACTTGGTCACCAGCAATCTTTAGGTAGTTGGGACTTGTCAAAGTAACATCCATGTGAACGAAAGGACTCACCGTTTCCCAGCACAACGTTGCTCGCTGCCTTCACCGGCTTTCTTTCCATAGTGCATCAGACATCCATCTGTCTGCATATTCCAGTTCTGATGCTCATGTGCTAACTGTCCAAGCTTTAAACTGTGGACTGAGGTCAACACGGGCACTCGGACCAGTCTTTAGCTGCATAGCAACCTGTGATGCTCTGTGTTCTTTTCTATCAGAGCCAGCCATAACTTTATCAGTACTTTGTGCTACAATAGCTCTTCTGTAGGATCAGACAAGACAGAATAGCCTTCGCTCTCCATACACAGCATTCACTAAATTCTAGGGGTTTCTTTACTATGACGTAAAGTGGGCGTGTTTCTGGAGGTCTTGGAAAAACGCCCTATTTAAAAAAGAGCATACTTACGATAGATAATGAGGGTCAAAACAGTCATACAGAAATACAGGTAGATTTTATATTTTATGTCTATTATGCTTTATTATCTTACAGTTAAGCTATTTTCAAAAACAAATAAACAACCAAAAACTACAGTTAAGGTTAGGGTTAGATTATCAAATAGGCCACGCCTGCCCGATGACGCAATATCTGTTACGCTGTTCTGAAATCCCTGGAAATAAGTGCATCCCCTCCATACACATCTGTGAGCTTCAGGCACCCATGACTATGTCTCTGGTTTACCCGTTGTTCTTCCTTGGAACACTTTTGGTAGTTTCTAGCCACTGCATCCCGGGAACACCCTACAAAACATTTTGGAGATGCCCTGACTCAGTCGTTAGCTATCACGATTTGTACCTTAGATCTTTAATTGTGGCCATTTTTCCTGCTTTCAGCACATCAAGAACTTCAAGTACTGATTTAAAGTTGATAGTCGCCACTGTAATGAGATTATGTTATTTACTTCACCTGTCAGTGGTTTTAATGTCATGGCTTATCTGAGTATATGTGCTATATATATATTTTTTTTCTTTACTTATTTCAAGCTTGGTATAAAATTGCATATGTATATATATATATATATATATATATATATATATATATATATATATATATATATATATATATATATATATATTTTTTTTTTTTTAAGTTGACATAAGAAAAGCATCTAAGATCAGCTCGAATCCTTTCATTTTTAGTTTGTAATAATCTCGTAATAAGCGATATGATCGGTTTGCCCATATTCAAAAATGTTTAGAATGGTTTTCCAGTTCACAGGCAGATTTATTGAATATAGTTTATTATATAACAGCTCATTAAAGTTACAGCTAGATTATATTTATTTACATATTTATTTATTTATTTATTTATTTATTCGTTCGTTCGTTCGTTCGTTCGTTCATTCATTCATTCATTCATTCATTCATTTTATCAAGCGGATATTTATTTGTCTGTTTGTTTGTTTGTTTGTTTGTTTGTTTTTATTTATTTATTCATATAATTTCAGGCTTGGAATTTAATTCTGTATCTCTAGAGCCACATTATACTGTATGTCTAGAAAGAAATAAAATAAATAACCGATAGTATAAGCAATTTCAATTTAGGATTTATTTTTTTTATATTAATGTATAGTATTTCTGTTAATAAAAAAATGATTAGCACCCAGGCGATGTTGTCTGTATATGGAATTCAATCTCCGTCCTTACCGAATACAAGTCGGATGAAGCATAACACATTTTTGCCTTTTGACAAAGAAGCTGTGGCTGTGTTGTACGGGGTAAGCCAGAGTACTTCATACATTTTTTAACATTACACGGGTCAGACTGGCAGAAAAAAAATACTTTGGGGGGGAAACAGCAATCACAGTCGTGCTGCTTGCTACCCGGGTCATGAGATGAAAGCAGAAGATGTCTCTCATTTTATTACTATAAAATTAATCTAAGATTTATGAGTGTGGTCAAAAAGAATAATGTAGCATATATGATACATTATTTATTTGCCCTTACAACTAGAAAACATTCATTCATCTTCAGTAATAATTTTAGTCTTGGACAGAGTAGTGTAGTCTGGGATCCGTAGGACAGTGGACACTCGGTGTAAGGCAGGATTAATGTACACCCTGCATAGGATACTGGTGTATCAGACACTAACTAGAGCTCAGGATTGAACCAGAGATCCTGGAAAGCTGAGGTTTTGCTCCAAAGCTCTACCAGTGTCTCTCTGAGAGCATGAGATCTAAACTCACAACCTCAGATCAATCATCCAGAACCATAATTACTGACCTACACCAGACCGGTTGATATGAAGTCAAACATTTCATATAAATATGAGGTCTCTGTTGGTGTAGGATTCTACCACTAAGCCTCTGATGCTGGAAAAAAGTTCATCCTTAGGAGGTACAAGCCCATTGATTAAAATGTCGGACTTCTAATACTGTAGCAATGTTGCAAGATCAGATCCCAGGTCTACCAATATAGGTTCTTGAGCTATTAATCTTCATCTGAACAGTTGTATAAATGAGAGAAATATAAACTGTTTTGGATAAGAGTGCCAGATGTGCATGCAGAACAGCTCTGGCCATTGAGGAATGATGATGAGTCCACAGGTGAGCTGTGGTACATATCTGGCTCCAAGAAGCTTGCAGCAGATCTTTTAAGTCCTGGAGGTTGTGAGGTCGGATCAGACTTGTTTGTCGAGCACATCCAACAGAATCTCGACCGCATTGAAATCTAGGGAATTTGGAAGCCAAGTCAACACCTTGCCATGTTCCTCAAATCATTCTTATACACTTTTTGCCAGAACAACTAATCCATAGGAAGTACAAGCGCATTGCTTTTAGGTGTTGGACTTCTACTAGCAATGTTGCAAGATCAGATCCCAGGGTCAGCAATCTGAGCTCTTCAGCTATTAATCTTCATTTGCTTAGTTGTATAAATGAGATAAATATAATTGCTTTGGGATAAGAGTGCCAGATATCATCAATTTAAATAATAAGATAAACAGTAAAAATAATTTAGATTTTATCCATTACTTTCAGATGGGATTTAATTTACATATGGGCCTAGATTTTTTAATTTATTAGGAAACAGTCCAAAATGCTTGCTGTTGTTTATTTATTTATTTATTTACAATGCAGTCATCTGAACAATCATTCTAAATAGCAAAAAGATGAATGCTCCATAGGAGATTCAAGGACTTACTTAGTATGGGTTGCATGACTTAGATGTCTCCACATGGCCTACACTGGTAGCGAATAGCAGAAGAATTTAAATAAAGTCATTCAGACGAGTGTGAAACTGCAGTCTGATTAAAGGGGATATTATCATTTCAGCTATAAAGGCACTTTATGTTCAAATGCTTATGCAACAGTATTGTGTTTATTTTTCTAAATCTAAATGAGAGAGTTGGGGCCACGGTGGCTTAGTGGTTAGCAGGTTCACCTCACACCTCCAGGGTTGGGGGTTCGATTCCCGCCTCCGCCTTGTGTGTGTGGAGTTTGCATGTTCTCCCCGTGCCTCGGGGGTTTCCTCCGGATACTCCGGTTTCCTCCGCCGGTCCAAAGACATGCATGGTAGGTTGATTGGCATCTCTGGAAAATTGTCCGGAGTGTGTGAGTGAATGAGAGTGTGTGTGTGTGTGCCCTGCGATGCGTTGGCACTCCGTCCAGGGTGTATCCTGCCTCGATGCCCGATGACGCCTGAGATAGGCATAGGCTCCCCGTGACCCGAGAAGTTCGGAAGAGCGGTAGAAAATGAATGAATGAATGATAAATGAGAGAGTTGTTGCATTGCTGTAGATGCTGCCGAATACTTAAACATATGATCATGTAATGGTATGACCGTTGTCATATCCAGGGTTATCTATAAAACTGCCAGAAACTCATCTATCTTGCCCTAATTAAATTTGCTGCCTGAATGTACAGTACAGTAGATAAGAAATAGAGCCTATGTAGTTAAGAACAGAAAGTACCGAATAGTTAAACATTTCATCGTGGCTATATAATAGTGAAGTGAAGTCTTTTACAGTTTAGATGTGAGAGTGAGGTCAGCAGGATATTCTGTACAAGGTCTCTCACAGCACAGGCAGAGGCTTTTAAGCGTCTTTCGGCGGGTAATGGGGACATGTGCTTTGGTTTCGGTGTCTGACACACTCCTGTATGCATCAAAGCTCAGTGCTCATGGCTTAGGTCACCTTCAGCACTATTAGTGCTCTTTCCATTGCAGTCCTCTGACTTCTAAGTCTACTGCAGTCTTCCTCTCGGTGACCTTAAGTCACTAGAGTCACTTCACTCATGCAGTTTTATTTAGAAATATTTAGCTGCATATTCCTTGGGTTTTGTGTGGAAAAAAAAAAGCCCAGGCATTTACAAAGATGAGGAATAGGTCGTTTCCTGCCAATGTTTCAGGAAGACTCAGGGGTAAAGACAAACCTTGTCAGAGTAAATCTCTGTAGCTGTTTGGCTCACTTGTCCTCTAGCTGCTCCTGAGTCTCTGAGCACAAAAACAGTAAATCCTGAAACCTATAAATAAACCTAGGAAAAGTAATACAATGATATGGACTATTGTCCATCTGTCCACCACTGGCATTGGTGGAATGTTCCAGAACTTGAAGGTACATACGGTATTTATGCTCAAATACATCAAAATGCACACAGCAAAGAAAATTATTTGGTTGTTTTCTTGGTTGAGAACTTTTGAAGATTAAAAATATTTGCACGAAAAAATATGGTAACCTAGTGGTTAAGGTATTGGACTACCAGTTGGAAGGTTGTGAGTTCAAATCCCATGTCCTCCAATGCCCCTTTTCCACCGAGGCAGTTTGAGTGCTGATTCGGAGCTTAATTTAGAACCAGTTCTTTCTTTATCGACCGCCAAAGCACCGGCTCTGAACCAGGAAAAGTGGTTCTTAAGTAGCACCAAAACGTTGCTGGTCTAGACTTAAGAACCACTTTCGTCAGGGACTGTGGCTGACTACTGTTAGCGCTTTGATAATGTACCTTAACTATAACCAATGTTTAATACACTTTTACTTTACCGCAATATGATACATTATCAGCACACATGATAGTAGGTTGCTACATGCTAAGGCTAACATTTTTCTGTGTTAATGATAAAATAACGTTATGTACTTTATCGATTAAAACCTCCATTTATACAGATTACACGGAGCTGCACGTACACGTCGGATTCGCCGTGTTTGGATGCCAATGTAGGTTCACAAAGCCACGAGCATTAACAGTAAAGCAACATCCACCATTGTTGATGTGTTTGTGTTTGCCGCTGCTGCGCTAACGTTGCTGGGACACGTGACACGTATACAGTGACGTCAGACTCGGCTCTGTGACGGCTCTCTAACCGATGGAAAGGCAAACCGGTTCTTAGAAGGTTCGCCAAAGGAACCAACTTTGATTCAGCACCAGTGCTAGCTCTGAACCAGCACCCGGTTCTTTTTGGTTGAAAAGGAGTACAAGATGCCACTGCTGGGCCCCTGAGCAAGGCCCTCAGCAGCAATGTTTAATCCAGCAATGTTTCCATTTTCTAGGGAACTCAGTGCTGAACATAGACGCAACAAAACAGACACAAAGTCCATTTTTTTTTGCGCTCTGGTAAAAATGCACTAAAATCAGTAAAGAGTAAAAACATGGATTTCCACCGTATCGATCACCGCTCATCAGAGATCAGCGAGCGTATAGAGTAGAGTGTGAAATTTCCTGTGATGGCTTACAGTATGTTGTTTTCTATTACACAGATAGGGTTTGTGTACAGTACCTTACTGCTCATTTGTCAAGTTCTTGAAGCACACAACTGAAAAGTCAGTCATTTCACTTACTCAGTTTAAAAGTTCTTTAACAGCTTAGCGATGTTTTGTAGCGGGTTTTGTTGAGTGTTTGCATATTTAAAGCGAGTACAAAGACAATGATGTGTGACAGCCATTCACGCTCTCCCTGTGTGACTTTGAGTTATCTTTTCAAGGAGCTTTTAATTGGATGGTTTTGTTCAAAGCAGGTAGCTGAGTAAATCCATGAAATCCTCTACTTACCGGATTACGGTACAAATTAACAGACCCTTATGTAGGCTTATTTTTTCCAGACACTCAATTTGATGCATCCATAATCAGATTTCTGTACTTTATCCCACAGCCTGCCAAAGCGTAACATTATCAGTGGTCATTACCATAGCCTGTCAAGGTCAATAATGATTCTTTTCACTTATCGTTATGCAGCTGGGGATGAAAATGGACGGATTAAAAAACTTTTGTTTGGACCCAATTTATAGTTTATTAGATTATATAGTATATTTATACATTTTACAGTGACATCTAAATGGCTGTTCCTTAACACTATATATGGTAATTCTATAATCCTATAGTGATGTCTGTGACAAGATGGCGGCGGTGAGGGCGGCTGCTCCAACCACGCTTTGTCTCATTCATTCATTCATTCATTCATTCATTCATTCATTTTCTACCGCTTTTATCCGAACTACCTCGGGTCACAGGGAGCCTGTGCCTATCTCAGGCGTCATCGGGCATCGAGGCAGGATACACCCTGGACATAGTGGCAACCCATCGCAGGGCACACACACACTCTCATTCACTCACACACTCACACACTACAGACAATTTTCCAGAGATGCCAATCAACCTACCATGCATGTCTTTGGACCGGGGGAGGAAACCGGAGTACCCGGAGGAAACCCCCGAGGCACGGGGAGAACATGCAAACTCCACACACACAAGGCAGAGGCGGGAATCAAACCCCCAACCCTGGAGGTTTGAGGCAAAAGTGCTACCAATAAGCCACCGTGCACCCCCCCTCCCAAACCCCCACGCTTTGTTTGTTTTTGTTTATTTTCTGCACTGGTAACTGATTCTAATTTTTTCTGACTATATTTTTGTATTAATTTATATTATATTTTATTATCTTTTTCTGATATACTTTGATATACAGTACAATACAATATATTCTTTTTATATTGTATTCACCTGTTCCTTATTTTTACTCCTTTATTTATTTATTTATTTATTTATTTGTTTGTTTGTTTGTTTGTTTGTTTGTTTGTTTGTTTGTTTGTTTGTTTTTAGGACAGGTGTACAAAGCATTTCACTACATTTCCTATTGCGTATGATTGTGTACGTGACAAATAAAATAATTATAAGGGGCAGTGGTGGCTCTAAAATGGCGATGAGAAAATTGTGGCTCAAGCCCCAGCACTGCCAAGCTGCCACTGTTGGGCCCTTGAGCAAGGCCCTTAACCCTTTCTGATTTAGGGTCACTATTACTCCATATACGATCAAGCGAACTATTTCTGTTCCTACTTCACATCTGCACACAAAGTAAAGTCACTTAACTAAAAGGCAGTGTTTCGTCCTCAGGACTGAATGGCCCCATAACTCAGCCCAAACAGATGGTGAGGGAGTTGCCAAACTCGGCCAGTGGCTCCGGTTGCAAGGGCAACTACCCTGTGCTGTTCTTTTTCTAATAAATCGTGTGGATTATATGCACTGTTAATGTGTGTGCCCTCTGCTCTGTCCTCAGGTCCTTCATTCAAGCCAAGTTGCAGCAAGGCGCAGAAATACCTGGAGTTCATTCCCATTAATCTGCACACACAGCGCATGAGGGTGATGTGTCCTAGGAAGTCAGGTACTGTATGGCTACATGTGACTTGAATGAAATCATGATGGATGTTGTTTTTAAGGATTTTTACATTTTTTTTCCTAATTCAGAAATAATAAAGTACCTCTGCACTTTGCACACAATATCACACAGAATTTGGATACGCATTATGATCACAACAGGCCTGGCATTTAATAATAATAATAATAATAATAATAATAATAATAATAATAATAATAATAATAATAATAATAAAAGTAATAATAATAATAATAAAAACAAATAATAACAATAACAACAACAACAATAATAATAATAATAATACTACTACTAATAATAATAATAACAACAATAATAATAATAGCACATATTTTTTATTATATATATATTTTATTATTTAATTGTTTGTTTGTTTGTTTACTTATTTATTTATTTTTGCCAATTTCTATTAGATTTTAATCAAAGTTCTCGTCGGTAATCATCTAAATTATAGCAACACCTCGTGTGAAACTAATCCAGCCAGAATCAGGTCTTAGATAACTTACGTTTCACATGATTCCCCTTTCTCTCAAGTCACATTTCTTTACGTTTCAGGCTGAAAATAAGAGTCTGTCTGTATTTCTTTTAACTCTTAATACAGACAGACTTCAATACAGACTGACTCTTATTTTCAGAAAGAGAGCGAGAGAGAGGCTCAACGCAGACAGAAAGGAATCAGCAGATGCACTTTAATACATACAGACAGGAAAATGACTCTCTAATGAGGACCTGCGCATCTTCACACAATCGCTGCTTCGTGAAATTTAGTTGCACTAGCTATCTATTTTGAGGTGTTTTAACTTCTCAGTGTCTTTCTTTTTATTTACTGAGGAAAATTCTAAGCCATTAGGTTTCAGTCACCACTATATGATGTCCATGTCAGATCCTGACACACTTGAACTGCTGTGACTTTTCCTGCCCTCTGGACCTGTCTGATTCATCTTGATGCCCTACTTCTTCTGTCTGTGCTTGTGACTCAGTCTGGTGCCGCTGCTGTGGATCCTTTCATGTGGATGCCCTCAAGATTTTCCCAAGAAACAATGCATGTCAAAGTCTCCCCCTGGTGTCGGTGCATAATCTTGCTTCCAGACTGTTGACTTGTACTGCTGTAGCTGTACAGACTGCCCTGTGCTCATTCCAAGATCGTTTATCGTTTGTCTCTACTTTTTTCTTCGCCTGCAATTATTTATAATCGCACTCGTGTCTGGTGAAGAAAATGGGTCTCTTGCTAGAGCCTATACATATATATATATATATATATATATATATATAGCCTATATATATATACACTGTATAGAAAGAGAGAGAGAAAGAGAGAGGTGTTATATATATATATATATATATATATATATATATATATATATATATATATATATATATATATATATATATAAAATTTCTAATAAAAGTTCTGCAGAAATAAAATTAAAATTTTACGTTTGCCTCACACCTCCAGGATTGGGGGTTCGATTCCCGCCTCCACCTTGTGTGTGTGTGAGTTTGCATGTTCTCCCCGTGCCTCGGGGGTTTCCTCCAGGTACACCGGTTTCCTGCCCCGGTCCAAAGACATGCATGGTAGGTTGATTGGCATCTCTGGAAAATTGTCTGTAGTGTGTGAGTGTGTGAGTGAATGAGAGTGTGTGTGTGCTCTGCGATGGGTTGGCACTCCATCCATGAATGAATGAAGGAATGAATGGAATTAGATTTGATGTCATAAATGATGCACAGGAAACATCCATATACTACTTTATCTAGCACTAATCGTACAAAGGGTCTTAGGGTACGAGGCGGTGGACGACTAGGACAGGTGTCAGGGTGTCGTCGAAGGGAACGATCAAAGGAAGGACACACAAACTCATTCGCACACAACTGACAATTCAGAGATGCAGATCATTGGACTGGGCGAGGAAACCCCTAAGGCACCAAGAAAACATGCAGACTCGCCACATGTAGCGCCGAGACGGAATTGAAACCCCCGATTGAAGTTGCGAGGCAATCTTGCTACGTAGGAAGCCAGGAATGAAAGAATCTATTAAAATATATGAAAGTTAAAATGCAGATAATTATGCAATGCTGTCGAAAGACTTTGCTATCACTGCGAGATGAATGGTACCATTAATCAATATATCTATTCCAAGGAAACAAGATGAGATAAGGATGAGATACTTGATGAAAATGGACAGACTATAGAGACATTTTTTTTGTCCTTCTTGCCCTGCAGTGTCCTCATAATTCAGCACGTTCATGCTCAATGCACAGCCACATTTTTTTTTCATTCTGTTCGTGCTATAGTCTCTTCTCAATGTTCAGCGATTTCACAATTTGCTGGAGTAGCCTTAAACCTTTTACGCCCCGAACACATACTAAAACCTATCAATTCTATTTCTTTTTTGAACTCCTTTTATGAACACCGAGGATGCTTTTCTGCCTTAAATTGCACTCGCTCCAATTCAAAGCTTTAACGAGCAGGAGAAAACTGCACCGGAACACCTTTCCTTCTGCTCGTTTAGACAGCATCAATATATTTCATCTTATTTAACCCATCCAGGCTTTCTAGATAACTATGAATAATTCTAGCTTCTGTCTGACTGCAATCTATTCTTCTCCTGCTGAGAAAAAGAGAGGGAGAGGTTTCCTGCCTGTGCCTCGATTTCCATTCGATTTATAGACGGCAGGAAAATCGGAGCAAATCAGCTCCAAATTGGGCCGTGTGTGACTTATGCCCCTGACACGGCACTATATTCGACGGCACCGTTGAGCTATCGAGAAGCAGCCAATTAGATGTGCTCAGGGGGACGGGAGGAATATTGGGGGTGGGAAGGCGGTGGGCATCGAGAGTCAGAGCCCCTGTCGTCATTAGCAAAGCCTGAAAGTGGCAGAGGAGCGTGGTATGGCGGGAGTGGCACAGCAGGGTACCAGGCCTGCGGAGAGGCTGCTCATTAATTGCTGTCAAACATCTCCCTGAGCCAACTTCCTTTTCGAGTCCACAGGCTAGCTCATTACATGACCTAACATAAAGCTCACTGCTAGCATGATACAGAGCTGCAGAGCTGTAGCCAACATAGCTGAAAAGGAGCCAGACAAATATACACAAACCTCTAAGTGCTCTAGTATAACTATAATAATAGGATTTTTATTTATTTATTTATTTATTTATTTATTTATTTATTTATTTTAATTGAATCCAAGATCAGTTGTCTTTTAGAACGTGTCTGGTTGTCCTTGGAGTCTTTATTAATTTCTAAGAACTCCAAACCTCATTGATTCTTAGCCTCAAAACGTTTTTTTTGTTTTTTTTTCTTTTAAACTGGAATAAACGACTAGAGGAACACTACCAGTGGTTCAAGACAAGTGTACATGTACTGCATAATACAGTTAAGCATTTAACATCCTGTCGTGCTCTGTGTTGTGTATAAAATAATAGAGAGCCAGTCTTGTTTACACAGATTTGGGATGAAAATGGCAAGCAGAAGAGATGTACAGTACTGTATATGACTCATTTACAAAGTAAGTGACCTGGCTGTGTTTCAATAAGAACAATAACTAAAATACATCTGCGTTTAAGTCTCTAGGGTTAGAAATACAAGGGCTTTGAAATCTCATATTCTTTATTGTAGCGGTTGTGTAAAAGGACAAATACAGAGGTAGGATGTCATTAGACCAACAGCATGATCCAGATGAGTTCGTTTACATTCCAGACGTTTTTATCCAGAACGACTTGCGTTTATCTCATTCATACAGCTGAAAAGTTGATGGTTAAGGGCCTTGCTCAAGGGCCCAGTAGTGGCAGATTGGTGGTCCTGGGATTTATATTTACCTTCCAATCACTGAGCTTTGCCCACTTGCCCTACCCTTGCCCTACTTGCCTTTGACCTACTTGCCCTTACACTTACCCTAGCAACACCGGTAGAACACTACATGCCTGAATGCTTAACTACTACAATGAAAGTCTACTGGCTCTACAATTATGCTGTTGGGGCATTTATTTGTTGGCTTGGTGCCATGGTTTGTCTGCACTCTTTGAAGCATGAAGAAACTAATGAAGAATCATGTTTATCCTCATGGGCGTGGTCTCTTCCGGGATCACCCCGCCCACACCCAAAGGGATCCAAGGTTTAAATCGTACAGTATTCTATGATCTTCCTGTTCACCAGATCTCAACACAGTTTTGATATGATAAGAAGAGGAACGCTCATTGTTCCATCTTCCTGTTTAGTTCTAGAGACAAATAGTATCGTGCTTTGAAGCTAACTTTCATCCAACAGCTTTCTAAGATCCTTTATTTAGTTTTTGACGAACGTAGCGAAGAATTCAGACACGGAATCGAGCCGAGGTCTGTGATGGCTAAATGATTTTGCTAGCGAGATCTTCTGCTTTCCCAAAGTAACGTGAAATCTGAGCAGCAAAAAGCAGTTCAGTGAATTACATCAAATTTGTATTATGGTCACTGGGCTGTTGATTTTTCTCCTTGGACTTGCACTGAATTTTAAAACGCAAGACCTCAGCTGTAACAAGCGGTCCGTAATGATCAAATTACGTCGTATCACGACAAATTAAATCTGCGTCCTATTATCACCACGCCATGTTTCTCAGCGAGCTTTGATCCATATATCAATATGCCACCAGTTTGTCATGATTATCAAGTGTGTTGTGCCGTGGAGAATAAATGGGACGCTGGAAAATTAGAACTGTGGCTATATTTCAGACTTTGCCTTTGCTTTAATAAACGCCATCCCCCGCGGTTTACCGCACGGATATAAACAGGGACATGATGTCACCAGCATAATAAGTGGTGGTCACTGGAACAGAACTGCATTTGTAAGGTGAAGAAAAAATGTTTCAGATATTTTTCTAAAGAACACTTAGACAATATAGTAATCAAAATGTGCATATTAAATACTAAACGAATATCAGTGAAGGGTTGCACGGTGGCTTAGTGGTTAGCACGTTCGCCTCACACCTCCAGGGTTGGGGGTTCGATTCCCGCCTCCACCTTGTGTGTGTGGAGTTTGCATGTTCTCCCCGTGCCTCGGGGGTTTCCTCCGGGTACTCCGGTTTCCTCCCCCGGTACAAAGACATGCATGGTAGGTTTATTGGCATCTCCTGAAAAAATTGTCTGTAGTGTGTGAGTGAATGAGAGTGTGTGTGTGCCCTGTGATGGGTTGGCACTCCATCCAGGGTGTATCCTGCCTCGATGCCCGATGACGCCGGAGAAGTTCGGATAAGCTGTAGAAAATGAATGAATATCAGTGAAACTTTTTTCTGCCGCTGTGAAAAGGAAGAAAGGAAAGAAGAAAGGAGTCCCTGCAAACCACCTTTCATTATTTTAGCTGATCAGTCTTCCAGCAGCACATGTTAGCGGGAAAAATATCATCTATGATTTCATCTGACTCTGGGTGAGCAAAAAAAAAGGGATTAATTACCCAAATTCCGAACTACCCACATAATTAGCTTGGCAATTCATAGGGAGATTAGGAGTTCACATTACAAGTGAACTCAATGTGCTCAAAGACAATTGGCATTTTAGCGCAGCAATGACGAGAGGTAATTTAATAGCGACAGGCGGCTCCTCATCGCTATTATCCGCTGAACGTTTGCCCGAGACCAGGGAAAACCGCCTGCAAACTTTGACTATTATTACTGGATATGAAAAGATGTTTGTGTGGAAAGATCATCTTCTCAAAAGACTAATCCCTCTGTGAAATCCAATGTCAGTCAACTGTGCAAGCAGAAAGGCTCGACTGGCTGCGTGCTGATACCGGTGTTATTTTGTTCTGCCAGATGCCTTCTACGATGTGATCACAGTCGGAGCTCCAGCCGCTCACTTCCAGGGCTTCAAGAACGGAGGCCTTCAGAAGCTGCTCAACCGATATGAAGCAGAGAAGAAGAGGTGAGTTCTCAAACCCTGTCAATCAAAATGTCCTCTCATGCACACTCCACCTTAAAGCTTTGCCTTTGTAAGGCTTGCTAACTTTATTTACTGTTTGTCTCGACGACAACAACAACTCCTTACTCGCTTCGGCTGCGAATACGAATCCAGAATTCAGACAGATTTTCACTTTAAACCCAACTCTGTTTATGCCACCGAGGCCACGGCTTCCCAGAGTTCCCTGGTGCCACAAAGGCTCTCATACTTTTCTCATACATATCTATTTCACATTGATGTTTCATATAGTATAAAAAGGGCTTTATTTCAGTCCTGAAAACCTGTTATATTATGAGCAATTATTACACTCTAAACCCTACCCACTTGTCACAGCTTAACATTTTCTAAAGATCTATTTCAGTCTGTCGAAAACAGGCACGTTTTCAGGACATGTGCGTTGTTTGGCACTGAATGATATTTGACACATTTTTCCTTCATGCAAATACACCTTGAATGTTTCGTGTTTTTCATGCTTATAAAGATCTCTGATTGGTTTATTTCTGAACGATAATCTCTAACCCACATTTGCAGTGGAGTAATAATGTGTCAGTAGGCATGTTTTGCAAGGCGGTGGTGCTGTTTTAAAGAATATTGTGAAGCTGAAACATGATGAGGGGGGGCACCGTGGCTTAGTGCTTAGCACGTTCGCCTCGCACCTCCAGGGTTGGGGGTTCGATTCCCGTCTCCGCCTTGTGTGTGGAGGCTGCATGTTGTCCCCGTGCCGAGGGGGTTTCCTCCGGGTACTCCGGTTTCCTCCCCCGGTCCAAAGACATGCATGGTAGGTTGATTGGCATCTCTGGAAAATTGTCCGTAGTGTGTGTGTGTGTGTGTGTGAGTGAATGAGAGTGTGTGTGTGCCCTGTGCTGGGTTGGCACTCCGTCCGTCCTTGATGCCCGTTGACACCTGAGATAGGCACAGGCTCCCCGCGACCCAAGAAGTTCGGATAAGTGGTAGAAAATGAATGAATGAATTAATGAAACATGATGAACCTAAAGTTTTTAAGGGTTTCACAGTTTTTTTTACTGTGATCATGTGTGGGTTTTTTTTGGGGGGATCTTTGGTTTTCTACAATTCCTGTCCGAAGATTTGTTTTTGCTGATGCACTGAGCTTGATATCATGCCCTCGGAAGCACATGGAGTATTAGGATGGTGCTGAGGGCAGCTTTTTTCACATCTGATCTTTCTAATTTTGGAATAATTTTGACAGGCCACAGCCCTCAAGCTAGTCATTGTTATAAGTAATCAGTGTTTACTTTAGTAAGATGGAAGCAACAGAACTACAGAGCCTTGTGTTCAGTTTCCATGACAGTATTGAATAGGGCCTTCATGCTTTGATTGGGAATAGATGCTTTTCTTTGCCTGGCATTGTGCTCTCTCTCTCTCTCTTTCTCTCTCTCTCTCTCTCTCTCTCTCTCTCTCTCTCTCTCTCTCTCTCTCTCTCTCTCTCTCAGCCTGTCATCTTGAACAGCTGCTTGTATGTGGTTCCATTGCCACCCCCAGGGTCTCTATTGATATTCTGTGTCGTTCTTGATTGAATCCCCACTCTGTGATTCAATTACTGATTCCCGTCTGCTGCTATCTCCCTCCTTTGCTCCCTGCTTGCCTCCCTTTCTCTCTGTCAGAGGAGATGTTTAATTAGTTAGACAGTTCCCATCTTTCTGCCCGGTTCACCCGAACCTGCCAAAATCAGCAGGGGAAGCAATGAACCAGGCACAGTAGCATTCCTCAAAAGCTATTGCCCTAAAAAAACGATCCATTGCTGATCTCAAATCGGTGGAACTTCCTCTCGTTCTTATTTTACAGTGAATAGTCTGTTGGGTAGCTTTCTGATCATTAATCATGTTAAGATTTAATGCATAGGGTTTTGTGGGTAGTTGTTAATATGGAAACCTTATTGAGTTTCGCTGAACTTTGGTGAACGTCCTTAAAATGCAGACGCTAGATGAACATTATCTTTCCCATTTATTGTATAAAATATACTGCATTCTTCGGTCGTTATATTTCACATGTCTTGAATTCATGATATGAAAAGCATATAGGCAATTATAAAAGGTCTTGGTTCAACGTATATGCTCACACTAATGATAGTTTCAATCATGTAGTCCCTCTTTTGGACGCCATTTTCTATTAGCAATAATGAAATGTATTAATAGCGTTCAGGGCTTCATGCATTTAAACAGGCATCTTTGAATTCATTTGCTGAGAGTCCAGACATCTAATTTTGCTTTTCTGCCTTTCTAGTGTGATATGACAATTTCTAATCCATAAGCTGGTTGCGTTCCTGTGTCTGTACCCTAGTACCTAGTCTCTGGTAGAAAACCTGCAGTATGGCAGTGTAATGTATCTGTACCTGATCAGGTAACTTTCAAATATGTTTTTTCCATAACCTAATGAAGTACCTGAGTCTGTACCTTGGTGGACTACTTGTGTCTATTCAGTAATCAAATACCTGTATATATAACTTAGTTGAAATCCAACATTATGCCCATATCATAGTTAAGCACTTGCACTATTCAGCTCCTTGTCAGCACTACTGTATGACAGTATCATTGTCAGGATCATTCAGTAAGCCTGTGTCTTGGTCAGGCACTTGCATCACGGTCAAGTACCTGCAGTATCCTATATCATGGTCAGGAACCTGCAGTATCCCCTTATCATAGGAACCAGCAGTATCCCCATGTCATTGTCAGACCTGCAGTATTCTGGGTTGTTGATCGGAGGATCGGGTTTCAAGGCCCAGCACAGCCAAGCTGCCGCTGCTGGGCCCTTGAGCAAGGCCCTCAACCCTCCCTGCTCCAGGGACTCTGTATCATAGCTGCCCCTGCACTCTGATCCCAACCTCCTCAGTTGGGGTATGTGAAGAAAAGAATTCCACTGTGCTGTAATGTATATGTGGCGATAATAAGGGCTTCTAGGCTTCTACGCTTCTAGGTTTCTTATTATGGTCAGGCACCTACAGTATCCCCTTGTCATGATCAGGCACATTTAGTAACCCACATATCATGGTCAGGCACCTTCAGTAACCCCGTATCATGGTCAGACACCTTCAGTAACCCCGTATCATGGTCAGACACCTTCAGTAACCCTGTATCATGGTCAGGCACCTTCAGTAACCCCGTATCATGGTCAGGCACCTTCAGTAACCCTGTATCATGGTTATTCACCCCATATTAAGGTCAAGCGATTTGAGTTTGCTAGGTTTTGTGCCAAACCATATACAATTTGCACGACACTACATGAAGTCCGAAACTCTGGCATACTTTGCTTTGCATTCTCTTTAGCAATATGATTGCTTTGACCGGTGAGTTTCTCTCAGTTTTATAGCTCTCTTACTATAACTATATGTGCATATATTAAGAGACCCTGGTAAGAAGGGTAACCAAATCAAAATGTGGGTCACAGATTTGAGCTTATTGGAAAAGTGTTATAAATAATCAGAGCAGCACAGCATGTTACAGATTATACATGCTGGCTCAAAACAAGTGCACCTGCTGGGGATCAGATCAGTCTACAATCATATTGCATTATGAGCATGTGCAAATAAAGGAAATAGTGCAGGATAGAAACATGGCTATTATAACATCTCTCTTATTGACATTCACCAGTGTTTAGCTTACAGTTAAGACATGGTCCAATCACTGAAAAGTGAATTAATGTTGATTGTATACAAAGAAGCATTTTAAATAATAAAGAAATTGTATTTTTATTAGATTTTAAGTAGATGTGCATAATGGGGAGCACAGTGGCTTAGTGATTAGCACGTTTGCCTCACATCTCCAGGGTTGGGGGTTCGATTCCTGCCTTTGTGTGTGTGGAGTTTTCATGTTCTCCCCGTGCCTCGGGAGTTTACTCCGGGTACTCCGGTTTCCTCCCCCGGTCCAAAGACATGCATGGTAGGTTGATTGGCATCTCTGGAAAATTGTCCGTAGTGTGTGAGTGAATGAGAGTATGTGTGTGTGTGCCCTGCGATGGGTTGGCACTCCGTCCAGGGTGTATCCTGCCTTGATGCCTGATGACGCATGAGATAGGCACAGGCTCCCCGTGACCCAAGAAGTTTGGATAAAGTGGTAGAAAATGAATGTATGAATGAATGAATGAATGAATAGATGTGCATAGATAACTATTTCTATTACAGTGTATTCTTTAATGTAGATGCAGTAATCTAATAATTAATTTTTCCTACCACTTCCTAAAAATATGGCAGTAGATGGATTGGCTAAGGAAAATTGCCCCAGGGTATGAATCAGTGTGTGAATGAGTGTATGCACTGTGTCCTGTAATGGACTGGGGCATCATGCCCAGTATTCCCGGGATAGGCTCCAGATCTACCATGACCCTGACCAGGCTAAAGTGCTTACTGAAGATAGATGAATGAATGAATGAATGAATCTGTAATTTGGCATAAATAGTGTAGTTAACTCCTTCTGTCCTCACCCACTCAACTCAAGCCAAATGCTCAGAACTGTCTATAGCACCTGCCCGAAGGTAGACAAAATGCGAATCTTGAAAAACGTTAGTTTAATTCAGCCTGGCTCGAAAACAAAGCAGAATGAAGCTGTTATACAAAAGCTGACCTAATCGCATCACCGTTAAAGTCGTGAAACAATCCAGGAGCTGCTACAGTGATGTCGTGCGCAGTCCTTACAGGCAAAAAACAAAGTAAGTGCTTGAAAAATCTTTTAATGGCCTGGCACTTCATTTCAAAGTGTCTGAACCCTGTGTGAAGTTTCTAAAGCACACAGGAATATTTTAAATCACAAACGCACTCTGAGCAATGAGGAGGTCATTGGGGAAGATGGTCAGTTTATCAGCTCCACAAGCCACCGATAAGAAGGAGTGTAACTTTTTCAGGTTCACTGAACTGAAATCAGTTTTGTTCAAAAAGAGATTATATTGAGGACTAATCCGGCAGATATGCCGATGGTTTTGTTTCATATTTGACTTAGTTAATGACTCACTGTAGCTTAAAGTTTCCAATTTTCTGCCTCGCTGGCCAAGTAAGCCTCCTCAAGCCCCAAACTCTTGCCTAAATCTAATAGCATGTCTCTTGGAAATCAGATCCATTTTAATGCTTTTGTGGTCGACCACACAGCAGCCCTGTCATTATTATTTTAATACCATTCCTTGGTAACTCACTGCCTCTTCAACTGGGTCGGAGAAAGCGATTATTTTAAGAGTTCCTCTCGTGTTTTATTCACTTGTCGTAGTGTTTTCTTTCATAACCTAACCAGGAACCAACCTGAAACCATCAAACACACAATTATACTGTATATACACTCATACAATTTCCCTGTTCACTGTCTCTCGTCCACAGCAACTTTGTCTAGCGACACTTTGAAGATTGGATTTAAATAAAAGCTAACCCGAACAGCGACATACGAAACGTGGCCATTTAATGCTCCATTAAATCCATCAAAGACATGCTGGATGGACGAAAGGCAAAAGCAAAGGAGCAAGGTTTTGAGAGCATGAAGCGGTGCTACAGACAGGACAATGAAACGGCTGTCGCTCTTTGTTCCCTTGGGCACGGTGCAAGCAGGGAAAGAAATAAGAAGGGAACAGGAACCACATTGCCAATTCATTATGTCACCTGTAATATCGCCTTCTATCCTCAACACCTCTACAGTATAATACACTACGGCACAGCTTTAGCCGACCGGACGAATCAAAAACCGTCGTTATTCATTCAGGATGCACAATGATGGCTAAAAGTAAAATCAGAAACTTCAAATCCTGATAATTGATAGCAGTTTATTAGCTAGGTGGTGTGGCACATTAATTCTTTTGGTTAAGTCGTGGCCTAATGGTTAGAGAGTTTGACTCCTAACCCTAAGGTTGTGGGTTCGAATCTCGGGCCAGCAATACCACGACTGAGGTGCCCTTGAGCAAGGCACCGAACCCCCCCCCCAACTGCTCCCCGTGCGCCGTAGCATAAATGGCTGCCCACTGCTCCGGGTGTGTGTTCACTGTGTGTTCATGGTGTGTGTGTGTGTTCACTGCAGTGTGTGTGCACTTTGGATGGGTTAAATGCAGAGAACGAATTCAGAGTATGGGTCACCGTACTTAGCCGTATGTCACGTCATTTTTTAATTTACCTCTTCAGTGAGATATCCCTTCTTTGTGTAATCTCACAATCCCACCGAAAAAGCCAGACTAAATTTCTCCTGCTATTTACAAAACACTCCAATTTCCTCCTATAGGACGTCTACAAAATACCTGTTATAGCCATGTAACTGACTTTAGAGCAACCTTCAATAAGCAAAAGGCCCAGAAAAGTTTCTAAATGATTATACTGTATCGCCGTTTCTAACATCGACGGAATCGTGGAAAATGACCTAGGTGTCAAATGGCAAGCAGACAAACCGCTGTTAGCCTGTGGAGTCTAGTTTCATGAAGAAAAAAGACATCTTTCTCAGTAAACGAATAGACAGTGGTGATCCCACTCCATCTTTAGGAACGAGATAAAATAATCAGATTGATTTTTTTTTTCTTTTTAAAAGTTAAATGTAGCATAATCAAATTTCTCATCATGGTTTCCAAGAAATCATAACATTTTATTCACAATGATTTACCATCACACTCTCTGGTGACACCCAGATGATGAGGAGGTTTCCTTAAAGGTGCGGTGCACGATGTTTGAACGCCAATGTTGACATGTGAAATCACAAAAACAAACACGCCCCTAACCTAAATGGGTCCCACCCCAGTTTTGATAGCTCCGCCCCCACACATACAGTACATACGCAACCTAGGAAACTATTATCGGCCCGACTCAGTTTTCTGAAGCGTTTCTCAAACATCGTGCACCCCACCTTTAAATCATATCATCTCAGGCAGTTTTCCTCACCACCATCACCTCTGGCTTGCTCATTATGGATAGTTTAGGGATCATTATTATTTTTATTCTGATTTTTTTTGCTTTCTGTAAAGCTGCTTTGTGACAATGGCTATTTTTTAATAGCACCACACAGATAAATAAAATTTAATATTGGTATTTTGCATGTTGACTATCATAATTTACACTAATACACTGTTGGATTTATGAATTATTTTAATTGGACAGAAGGTTTATTAAATTTGTAATTTTTTTCTTAAAGCAGTTGACAGTAGCGTTGGCTATAATTCATATCACAGGTTTATATTAATGTGCTCATTGTAATACATTATTGTTTCTATTCCCACAATGTACACAGGAGCTTAAACAGTATAGAACTAAATGTACAGATTTATAAAATATGTCTTTGTTGAAGCTTTCCATAATGAGACATTGGATTTGACAGTCTCCATTGTTAATGCTTTTTAGCAGTCGGAGGTAAAGCTCTAACTTTTCTGATATGGCAGAATTTTGAGAATTGTTGCTATCATGAAAAGCTGCTTAGTAACTTGGAGAGAAAAAAGGAGGATGGTGAAGGAAGGACTGTTTATAGCTGTTATCGTATTAATCAGATTAATGCTTCAGAAAACTGAGTCGGGCCGACGACTAAACAAAAATCAAAACAAACGTGTAGCCAATGAGCAGAAAGGGGCGGGTCTTGTCAATATGCGGCGGAGAGAGTGTTCAGTGCGCATGTGTGACATTAGCAGAAAGCGGGTTTAACATTGACATGGAGGATAAAAACAAAGAAAGAAAGCGAAGAAAGGCTTACGATAAGGCAAGAAGTAGAATGTGTTAATATAGGATCAGCTTTCCAGCGCTGGAGAGAACTGAAGGAGCAGGAAGTTGGCCACATATTCACAGATTGGAGTTTCCCGAGTCAATAACTCCTGAGCTAAACGCTGTTACTACACAAATAACACCTCTTTTCTATCGTAGTAATGTAGAGAGGCAGCTACAACCGTGGTTTGTGTAATAACAGCGTTTAGCTCAGGAGTTATTGACTCGGGAAACTCCAATCTGTGAATATGTGGCCGACTTTACTTAAGACGCCGAGGCACTTTTTTCCTTCTCGATAGGTGAGTAACGTTGGTTTTGCTTTGTTACACAGAACTAATATATGCCTTTGTCCTTTACATGATTATGCTTGTGTGTCATTTTTGCTTGTTTGTTTATCTGGAATCGTATTGTTCTTCCCTTCAGCTATGATAAAGACACATTTCTTTCCATTAGTTGCCTGGGTTACGTATGTATGTGTGTTATAATTTAATATTATAATATTTTTTATAAATTTTTAATATAATTAAAAAAAAAAGCTATAAATACAGGGGTGGGACCCATTTGGGTTAGAGACGTGTTTGTTTTTGGTGATTTCATATGTCAACATTGGCTTTCAAACAACGGAGACCCCACCTTTAAGTCAAATAAACAATTCCGTTCAACATGTTGCGTAATGTTTTTTACCTGCATTGTTATACAAAAGTAGTTCGAGTGTTCTGAAAAAAGTGTCGAAAGCGATAAGATAAAAATAGAAATAAAATAGAATATTCGAGTAAACAAAGCGACATTTGCCACAGAGTGGTAATGATGAAATGTAAAGTCTTTTTTATAAATTAAATAATGAACAAATGTCAATGATGGTAAAGTGCTGTAGTATAAGAAGATTAAAACACTTTGGGACATTCTGTAATTGGAAAATAATTCATTTTGAGATGGTACCAGTGAATCTGCGTTTTAAGCATTATTCCTAACGCTAACACAATATTATTGTGATGAACTGGGACAAAATATCTTAAGAGAAACTAATTCTCGTTCATTAAATCAGCCAAAAAAATAATACAGGGTTTAAATATGATTTATTGTACATCCCTCATAATATCCATATTGGGATTCTTCTATACTGAACTGATCCATTTAGGTCTCATTAAGGAAGCGCATCCCTGGCACTGTGTATACCTCGAGAGCCTTTTATTCCTCACTTTACTTGTGTTTAATTGAAGCTGGTAGGCGTGACCTGGATGGCAGGACATGACTAATCTATCTTTTAACAGCCACTTTGAATCATTAAGCATTTTTTCTGCAAGTGTCAGATGGTGAGAGAGACAACGCTTATAATATTCAGGCTGAAGCAAAGCCTGCGGACGTAGCAAATTTACTGAGAAAGTTTCATCTTATACGAATGTGTGTGTGTGTGTGTGTGTGTGTGTGTGTGTGTGTGTGTGTGTGTGTGTGTGTGTGTGTGTCTGTGTTTAAGAGTGTGTAATTCTGTCACTTTCATTCCAGGCTAAACCTTGTGCTTGTGCATGCAGGGCTGTCAGTGTCACGCATTGAGAGTGACAGTCACGCATTTGGGTCTTTTCTCACGCTCTCCCGCCACACATTGCATTTCTCACGCAGAAAAACTTTTTGACTATTTATCATATATTTAATAAGCCGCAGCGCCCAAAATGTATCTGTCCACACCGCTGTCTCTATGGAACCGGGCAGGAATCAAGCGCTTCTCCTCTGGAGCTCTTAGTCGAGCCTGACACTTATCAGCCAATCAAAAAAAAAAGTGGCTACACAATAGCCAATCAGAAAATAGCACTATCTTAGTAAGATTTAACGCAACAACCAATGGAAGAAAAAAAACATTAGAGGGGGTATTTTTGATGGTTGGTTTGAACAAAACCTCAACACGAAACAGATCGTCTCTGGACGAGACAACAATCATGACCCTAAAAATGGCTGGGCTTGAGCCGAACTGTTTTAAATGAGAGCAACAATACAAATGATAAAGGAGTCCAAAAAGGCAACAAACACTTACAATAAACACCACCAGTCATAATCTCTCTCTCTCTCTCTCTCTTGATCTCTCTCTCTCTCTCTCTCTCTCTCTCTCTCTCTCTCTCTCTCTCTCACTTTCTCTCTCTTTCACACACACACACACACACACACACACACACACACACACACACACACACTAATACATGGAAACTAAATTTGCTAAATTGTGGTTAGTTATTATTATTATTGTTTGTTTATTTATTTATTTATTTATTTATTTATTTATTTATTTATTTATTTATTTATTTATTGGGGGGTGTTGTTGGAGATGTCACGTTTGCCTGTCTTCAAAACTTGAGAGCCCTGTGCATGAAATGCTGTAAAGTGCAGTTTGCTGTTGTGTCACGTGGTTGTGCGGTTTCAGCAGTATCACTATCGCCCAGGAAAAACGTAAGCACAGGTCTCAGATCAGCGATTAAGCCCAGGTTGTTCCCCACCGGATGCTAGTGCAAGCCAAGAAGCACGCTTCTACACTTCTCTCTCGGTTTCTCTGCAATTAATTAAACTTAAACTTAATTACACTTAAGGGCTTTTGCGCTTCCCTCGCTCTATTTACTCTCATCATTCATTCCCATTGATGATTTATGAACACCCATAGCAGACGTTTACCTTTACACTGTTCTCTTACCCCCTGAAAGCTGCAGTCTTGCTCTGTGTAGTGGATTAGCGCAGCTCAGAAACAGGAGCTAATTTACTCAGAAAGCTTCTAACACCCCCGCAGGTTTTACAGAGTAGCACTTCCATCCAAAAATAACTTTGAGTGCATAATTGTCTTGGGAGAAAAAGTTTTCAGTAGTTTTGATTTATAATTGCCTTCTTTTTTGCTTTTTAGAGCATCTCAAGAAGGAGGCAGTTTTTTGTTGTTGTTGTTTTTTTTTTTGCCCCATAGCATTTAGCCATGTTTTCAATTAATAAAGGCTCTGGTGTTTTTTTTTCTCCACCATGGCCTCAGGTTTTGGGTCCACTTTGCCGCTACTTTGTCCTGTTCATTGTTTTCTCCAGGTCATGATTTTGCCCTTCCTCATAACCCTGAACTGTGTTTCCTCTACTCTTCACATCTGATCTAACTCATCAGCTCATTAGCAAACCCCTTTCCAGCTGGATCAGGTGTGTGGGAAACATTCAAATCTTGATTTGTCCTCAGGACTCGACGAATCCCAGCCTAATTGGACTTTTTATTAGAGAAGCTGAATGGAATTTGTGGCCAGCATATGGAGTCATCTTTTTAAACCCAACAGCTTTGTGTGGTTTCAACGTCTTTGATAATAATGACAACACGAAGCTATGTATTTCCAAGCTAATGAATGACTAGTGTTTGATGGATATGACATTTTATATCTGAAGACCCTTTTATAGCTCGGTCCTTGAACATTTTTATGCATAAGGCTTTGATGAAAATTATTCTGGTTCGACATGACAGAGTTGGATAGATGAACCGATGTACTTAACGAATGTGAAGACTTTCTCAAAGAAGAGCTTCTGTGCTTTTCCTCACAACTTGCAGCCAGTGTTCATTTAAAAAAAAATTTTGAATATAATTTTTAATCTTATTCTTAATAATACAATAATGCCAGTTGTATTATGTGCTACACTAGTTTCTTTACTTGAGACTTCTGCACCAACCATCATCAATCCCTTTTTTGTGTATTTTGTGTAAAGACCCAATTAAGCACTTTAACTTCAACTAATTATCTATTTTATTTTTGTCAATTTCTTCAGGCTTTACATTTTCAAATATTATTAATTGAAAATAATAAACGTATGAACGGTTGTTCTCTTTTTTCAGTTGCTAACATGTTAATAGTGAATAATAAGCTTTAATATTATATACAGTTTATGTAAGATAAAAAAAAATAAATGGAAGTTATACTGAGCTGATGTTGAAGTTCACGCTACATGTGTTTCATTGACATCCAGGAAGAATTCAATACGCATGAAATATTATTTAACGTCGATTTCCGCATGTCCAAAAATGTCCACAGCTAACAGGAACCCTGCTCGTATTCCCAGTCAAACACGGCATTTTTTTTTTGTTCTTTGAAGATGAATAGAAACAAACGAATCTGTCTTATAGAATTTCAGCTAGTCTCTCTGTAAAGCTGTGCACATTGAGCATGCTGTGACTCTACACTGGAGAACTATTCAATGGCCTTTAACGCTGATCATTAATATACACTTCCTGCAGCAAAACTGCTCAATTTGCTTGTAATGGATAATGAGGAAACCGATTGGACGTCTTGCCTCACCTTATGTCATATTTGACTCGTTTAAGTGACTTAAATTAGCTATGAAATCAGCCACGATGAATTTACAGGCACAATGCACGAAGCTAGTGGGCGACTATCGATTAGATAAAATTATAGCGGTTTGGAGCTGCAGTCTTCATATCGATTCGGCTCTGTCCTCCGTAGGTCAGCTCCATAGCCTGTCTTGTTTCTCTGTGCTTACATATTCATGATTTTGAATAACATTTATAGAGTTATAAAAATACGTGAAGTTTTTTATCACATATCCAAGCTTGTTAAGATGTTGGGGTCCGCCATGATATAGGGCCCCTAGAGTAGGAAGGATTACGTGCCTTTGCCCAAGGTCCCAACAGTGGCAGCTTTATGGAAATTGGACTTGAAACCAAAACCTTCTGATCAGTAACTAAGCACATTAACCATTTGAGTCACCACTGCCTGTGTGTCTGTGTTTGTTTGTTGGTTTGCTTGGTTGTTTGGATTGTTGGCTTGTTTGTTGGTTGGTTTGCGTGGTTTGTTGGTTGGCTTGTTTGATGTTTGGTTGGTTGATTGTTGGCTTGTTTGTTTGGCTTGTTTGCTGGCTGACTTGTTTGTTGGTTTGGTTGGTTGGTTTGCCTGGTTTGTTTGTTGGTTTGTTAGTTGTCGTGATTGTTGGTTTGGTTGTTTGGTTGTTTTTTATTTGGCTTGTTGGTTGGTTTGTTGCTTATTTTATTCGTTGTTTGGTTTGCTTGGTTTGTATACTTGGTTTGATGGTTAGCTTGTTAGGTGGTTTGGTTGGCTGGTTTGTTGTTTTGCTGCTTGACTTGTTTATTGGCATGTTGGTTGTTTTGTCGGTTGGCTTGTTTGTTGGTTTGTTGGTTGGCTTGTTTGTTGTTTGGTTTTCTTTTTGATTTGTTTGTTCATTGGTTTGTTGATTGGTTGGCTTGTTAAGTGGCTTATTTGTTGATTTGGTTGGTTGGCTTGTTGGCTAGATAGTTTGTTGGCTTGTTTGGTTTGTTGGTTGGTTGGTTGTTTGAGTGTGTGTTTGGTGTGTGTTGTGTGTGTAAGAGGGAGTTGTTTGTTCTGCTGGCTTCTCATCCTCTGTTTCTTCTGCACAGCTACAGCACGGCATATCAGTGCATCTACTACTCTCCAGAGCACACAGCCAAGGCCAGAGAGATCCTGAGCTTGGTGTCGCATCTTCAGCCGCTGATCTGCAGCTTGGCCGAGCACCTGCTCCAGCAGGCCCAGCAACGCAGCAGCCACAGCCTTCGGGATGCTCTCAAGAGTCTGGAAGAAAAGGTGAGGACCCGTTTTCAGTAGTAGGTTATAGCAGCCAATAAAGTTTAAAGTGCTAGACTGGCAATATTTACATTATTAATGGATGTGTATCAGATTCTGGCATCTCATATTCTTATGTGATTATCTGATAGAACATCTCAGATATTTTTAATTATTTTAACAGTTAAAGAGTATTGTAAATCTTCAGAAGGTGCTTTCTACAATGAAATTTGTTTTTTCCTCAAATTTTTTTTCTAAAGAAAACAGAGAAAAACTTTATGTACAAGCAACCAATTAGAAGTAACCAATTGGATACTTTAATGGTTCCTGTCAATAGGTCACCTCCCATGTGAGGGCTAATCGTTTTACTTTATCTGCAAAAATGAACAGAATGTATTATTTATTCTCTCAGATTAATCAGCAGGCTGACGTTATCGATGCTAGTAAAAACACGCTAGCAGTTTATTGTTCATTAGTATTACTCTAGATGTTAGCTTCTCTGGTGGACCAGCGGGATCTCATAGCTAAGACCCAGGTTCATATCACTCCGAACAGAGGGCAGCCAAGTAAAGGACAACAACAACTGTAGATGCTAGTTAATTAGTTACTATGTTTATACATTTATACATGTATTACTTTGTTTATACAACACAAATCCAATTTATTGCTGTTGGTTTTTATTAGTGTGTTTGGTCCTTTAGTATGGATGGGTGGATAGGTAGGTAGGTAGGTAGGTAGGTAGGTAGGTAGGTAGATAGATAGATAGATAGATAGATAGATAGATAGATAGATAGATAGATAGATAGATAGATAGATAGATAGATAGATAGATAGATAGATAGATAGATAGATAGATAGATCATACAACAAAATTATTTGTCAGTCCTTATGGTGCATAAAAAGGTAATATACTACATATAGTATAAACATTAACATAAGTGATCCGATAAAATACTATTTAGTTGAGGTAATACAGATTTATTGTCAGGAATGAATGAATAGATAGATAGATAGATAGATAGATAGATAGATAGATAGATAGATAGATAGATAGATAGATAGATAGATAGATAGATAGAAGGTGAGAGTCTATGAAATGTGTAGACATGAGTGTGTGTATTGCAAATAGTTCTTAACATTTATTGATGGTGTTTTTTGGAGTTCAGTTTTCTAATGGCTGGTTTCTGTGGTAGAAACTGTTCCTGAGTCTGTCTGTTTGTGCATGATGTGATGGACCTGAAGCATCTGCCAGAGGGTAGAAGGTCAAACAGATGGTGTCCAGGGTGGGATGGGTGTCTGAGATCCTCGCATGTGCGATTTCTCAACATAGAGTGGTTAAATGTTTGTATGATTTATATGGAAGTAACTTTGCAACAAGCAGCTGGACTGATTTGATTTTGAAATCGATCCAAACAATCAAGGTCACTTCAGGGTCAAATGTCTGAATAGGTTTTTTTTTCCTGTTTGTAGGGAAGGGCTTTACATGCTGCCATTAAGTCCTGATTCTTCTTCTTGCACTTTTGTGCCTCAGATAGACCTATTAACACTTTTCTGACCTAAGTTACATTATTAATGTCTTTAGTTATATAAATAAATTGACGTTTTTTATTCTTTCCGCACCTTTTCCCCAACAAGTCACAACTTTTTCACCAAATGATAACAGTGTGCTTTTTCTCTCGTAACTTTTATAAGAATGATGTAAGAATCATTGAACCTTCGGTGGAATCCAAATAAAATATATATGTTGAGAAAAGTCAACAACATTAAAAAAAAATGCTTGTGTTTTCGAGACCTGTCTCCAAAATCGATGCCCTTCTTTGCATTGTAAACACACAGCATTTACACAAGCACACACCAGAGCGATGTCACACACGGTGCAACAATTCCTTCCTCCGTTCAGAGTCAAATCAGTAATCATCTGCTTTTAAATGTTTTGATTAAAGAGCTGCTGTGTCCAATTTGTGTCTCTTTGTAAACCGTGCCCTATAGCTAGTGAAAGAGATTGTAACAATTTCGTTTTAATTCACAAGCCCCTAGCACGCGTGCAAATGGCCGTCTCTTTTCTGTGCCAAATCCTAACAAAGGCAGGGCATGCACGGTTGCCAGATCGGAGGCTTTGGTGTTTTATCAGTGTAATTAATGAATTACATCTGGTGCTGTCAGTACGCAATCTGCTACGATGAGATTGTTTTCGCCTCAGCGGAATAACAGCCAATCAGCTGCTTTAATTGGTACATTCTCGCTGTCATTGCTCTTCTCCACCTTGATTAGAGATGGGAGTCCAAACAGTATCCACCGCCACGGCTAGCAGAGACTGATTGAAACATCAGACCTCCTGTGTGTGTGTGTGTGTGTGCGTGTGTGTGTGTGTGTGTGTGGGTGGGTGGGTGCGGGTGTGGGTGTGGGTGTGGGTGTGTATGTGTAAAAGAGAAACCTTTGATTTTATAATCTTACATGGATGAAAACACACACACACACACACATACACACACACACACACACACACACACACACACACACACACACACACACACACACACACATTCCCTCTGTTATTCTCTAGGTGCTGTTTATTCAATAATCATCTTGCATAGGTCGACTTCACTTGTGCGCTTAGAGTGAAGCGATAAATGGGCGTGGTCTCTTATAGGAAGACTCCGCCCCATCCACAGTCCAAGAGGGCTCACTGACTTGTTTAATGAGGATGAAAATGATGTACAGTTAATCACATGCTATGGAATTTTTAGTGGAAGATGATGGACTTCTATATATCCGAAGCTTGTGAGTTCCTTGGCCCTTGAGTAAGTCCCTTAATCCTGCACTGCACAGTTGAGATAAATATAAGTTCGTCTTTCAAATGTCGTAAATGTAAAACACAGTTTAAAAAAAGATCATCTGAAAGAACGGTGTTCAATGTTCCAGTGCAGTTCCGGAGAATTGTAGATTCTCAGCAGTGAAGTTGGTCCTGAGGCTCAAGGTGCCTCAACGACATAGAAAAGCTTTATCAAGACGGGATTAGTTTCATCTCGAGTCTCCTCTCAGTTTCAGAGTGCAATTAGGGATGAGTTTCTGCCGGTTAGCTTTGTCTGTGAACGCGGTATAATTATGCCACACGTCTTCATCCGATAGTGAGTGTTTATCGTTTAATTAGGTGATTAAGTAACTTACAGTGATACAACTGCTCATTCATTTATCTCTAAACTACACGTTGTGTGATATTGTGGCCCTTTGCGAATACAAAGCATCTTTAAACCTGTAGCTGACGTTATAATAGCCTCTTTAATCAGCCTGCACTTTCACGCTCTTCTGATTGATTTTATTTTCTTTCTTCTGCTAATGAGCTTCAGTGTAGCCACGGAGTTATATGTTATATGTTGGCTAGGGGACTAAGTACGGCAAAAAGTACGTAGTTAATCCAAATGAAGGGCAACAAGTTTGTGCAGAATCACAACACGCGTGTTTGCCCAAATGCGACTGATCACCGGATATCTCAGATTCGGTCAAAAAACTAAATAAATTAATGCTCCCTTTGCTCCCTTAGTGGTTAGCATGTTCGCCTCACACCTCCAGGGTTGGGGGTTCGATTCCCGCCTCCCCTTGTGTGTGTGGAGTTTGCATGTTCTCCCCGTGCCTCGGGGGTTTCCTCCGGGTACTCCGGTTTCCTCCCCCTGTCCAAAGACATGCATGGTAGGTTGATTGGCATCTCTGGAAAATTGTTTGTAGTGTGTGAGTGAATGAGAGTGTGTGTGTGTGCCCTGCGATGGGTTGGCACTCCGTCCAGGGTGTATCCTGCCATGATGCCCGATGACGCCTGAGATAGGCACAGGCTCCCCGTGACCCGAGAACTTCGGATAAGCGGTAGTGAATGAATGAATGAATGAATGGATGAATGAATGAATGAATAAATGAGTGTACATTGTGATTTGGACAGTAATAAAATCTCAGAGGCGCACCTTCAAATGAATCCCATCTGAATAGGACGAATGTCCTGAATAGAAATGTTAAGAATGTTTTTTTTTTTTTTCCTTTATTTACTGCATTTATTTATTTTATTTATTTATTCTAGTATTTACAGTGGCTTGCAGAAGTATTCATATCTACTGAGCTTTTCCACATTTTGTCACGTTATAACCACAAACAAAAATGTATTTTATGTCATAGACCAACACAAAGTGGCACATAATTGTGAAGTGGAAGGAAACTGATAAATGGTGTTTGCTTTTTTTTTTTTTTTTTTTTTTACAAATAAATATCTGAAAAGTGTGGTGTGTATTTATATTCAGCCCCTAATTAGTAAATATAGTCACAGTATAAATACAGCTGTTCTGTGAAGCCCTTAGCAGTTTGTTAGAGAACATTAGTGAACGAACAGCATCATGAAGACCAAGGAAAAGAGCATCCAGGACAGGGATAAAGCTGTGGAGAAGTCTAAAGCTGGATTAGGTTATAAAACAATATCCTAAGCCATGAACATTTTACGAAGCACTGTACAATCCATTGTTTGCAAACAGGGGGAAAAAAATGGCACAACCGCAAACCTAGCAAGACATGTCCGTCCAACTAAACCGAGCATTAATCACAGACGCAGCCAAGAGGCCCATGGAGGAGCTACAGAGATCCACAACTCAGGTGGGAGGACAACTATTACTTGTGCACTCCACAAATCTGGCCTTTATGGAAGACAGTCATTGGTGATAGAAAGCCATAAAAAAATCCCATTTGCAGTTTGAGACACATTCAAGCTATGTGGATGAAAGTGCTCTGGTCAGATGAGACCGAAATTGAACACTGCACATCACCTTGAACACACCATCCCCACTGTGAAACATGGTGGTGGCAGAATCGTGTTGTGGGGATGCTTTTCTTCAGCATGGACAGAGATGCTGGTCAGAGGTGATGGGAAGATGGATGGAGCTTAAATACAGGGCAATCTTAGATGAAAACCTGTTAGAGTCTGCCAAAGACTTGAGACTGGACCAGAGGTTCACCTTCCAGCAGGATAGCAACCCAAAACATACAGCCAGAGCTACAAAGAAATGGTTTAGGTCTAGAATGGCCCATTCAAAGTCCAGACCTAAATCCAGTCGAGAATCTGTTTAATTCAATCTGATCGGTCTTGAGCTAAAATGCAAAGAAAGGTGGTTCTCCAAAGCATCGACTCCAAGAGGCTGAATACAAATACACACCACAAATTTACAGATATTTATTTGCAAAGGATTTCGGACACCATTTATCATTTTCCTTTCACTTCACAATTATGTGCCACTTTGTGTTGGTCTATCACATAAAATCCAATAACATAGATTTTTTTTTGTTTGCGGTTGTAACGTGACAAAATCTGGAAAAGTTCAGCGGGTATAAATACTTTTGCAATGACTGCAGTAAACATAAACATAAACTCTATCGTTTCTTGCCTCTTAATCGAGTTTTTCATTTACATCTCAGGTTTAGTCGGATTAAATCAGATTAGAAATCTGTGTGCTCTGCATCTTGTTGTTTATTAATCGTTTCCGTATGACTGGTTAATCAAAGATGCAGAATTTTCCTTCTCAGATCATCCAACTTTAGCACTCATACACCAACCTCCACATGGGTTATGATCAGTGTTGGGCAGTAACGCGTTACGGTAACGCCGTTACTTTTGACAGCAACTAATACTCTAACGCGTTACTTTTTTAAATAAAGTAATTCCGTTACCATTACTATATGGTGCGTTACTCGTTACTTTTTTAAATTAATTAATTTTGGCTAACCTGTTTACAGCAGCGACGCATTGTAGGATTGGTGGATGCCAACCTGTAAACACGAAGAAGACGCGCTGTGGGCGTGTCTCCGTTTATTCAAGTATGTCAGCAGTAATTCTGAAACACATGGGCTATTGCCCGCCCACACTGACAATTGATTGGTTGACTTACCGAAACAGGCCAATCAGGATTGGCCCCCTCCCTGTCTGCCGTGCGCTACAAAGTTTGGAGCACATACTTGAATACTGGTCTCTGTCGCGCATGCATGCTCTTGCTGGCTCGCTCTAGATTCCGAGAGATTGTAAATAATTTGTGAGCCGCTATCGATATGCGGGAGACTCCCGGAACATCCGGGATACCTGGGATGTCTGGTTTTGTGTTTGTATAGACCAGGGGTCGGCAACCTTAAACACTCAAAGAGCCACAGAAAAAATACCACAGGGAGCCACAAAATTCTTTTGACATCTAAAATAAAGATAACACTGCATATATCGTTTTTTAACCTTTATGGAAAGTATAGAGAAAAAAAAACTGTAGTGTGTTGCATTTTTGAAATCGATGAACTGCTACCGAGTAAACGCAATTTTATTTCTGCAGGCAAACAAAAATATTTTGAACAGTTTGAACTAACCTTAAGAAAAAAACGCTGGGTTGAAGGTTACTTTCAAATAAAATGTTTAATGTATAATTGAGTCCTTCGTATTCATGACCAGGGCTCTCAAGTTTTGAAGACAGGCAAGCATGACATCTCCAACCCCTCGCTTTTTTTCATTGGATGTTGCGTTAAATCTTTCCCAGATATTTTGAGCGACCAAAAAAAAATAAAAAATTAAACACGGTTTATTTTAATGTTACAAGAGCATCATGATCTTAGAATTTAGAATTACATTTTTTTAAACTAACTAACAAAAATAAAAAAAAAACTAAATTAAATATTTATTTTCCAAATCTACAGGGAGCCGCAGCAGAGGGATGAAAGAGCCACTTGCGGCTCCGGAGCAGCGGGTTGCCGACCCCTGGTATAGACCATAACGCATAAAAGGGCATTAATGAGAACATTAAAGAACGTTTTTTTAAAAAGTACAGTATTTTCCGCACTATAAGGCGCACCTAAAAGCCTTAAATCAAAAAAGCCTTCTCAAAAATCGTCCGTGCGCCTTATGTGTGCACTGAGCTCCAAAAATCTGTAAAAATGTTGTGTGACTTTGGTAAGCGATCGGCTCAATTGACTGTCGGACCATTTCCCGCTGCCACAGGGACGTAATACATACACTACGTACGCTGGCAGCGATAAACCAATCAGAGAACATTACGTAATACGTACAGTACGTACGCTTACCTCCGCCACGCCTCCGGTAGGTATACTACCGGTATGTTGCAAAACAACATTTGTTTCTTCCTAATCATTATGCGCTCCACACTCCAGTCCAGTAGGTGGCGGTAAATGCACCTTAAATTGGTTTGCCATCCGCCAATAAAAATCAGATGCTTACGAGGCACAATACAAACTACAGGCTACAGTTACATGGTTGTAAATGGGAATAGAGCAGCTGAAAGTATTCAACATCAATGTATCTATGGTTCGGAAGTGGAGGAAGCAAGAAAATGTACTGCGCCAAGTTAGGAAGACACACTAGATGAGGACTTTGATGGATTTGTGGGAGAAGATTGATTAAAAAATAATGTGTGTGTTGTTAAATAGTAGAATGAAGTTCAACTGTTTTGCTTCTGTTACCTTTTTCTGTGGACCGTATGTTTTAGCATGCGCCTTATAATACGGTGCGCCTTATGTATGGGTTAAGTACAGAAATAGAGCCCGTAATTGAGACTGCGCCTTATAATCCGGTGCGTCTTATGGCGCGGAAAATACTGTAACTAAAAAGTTTCTTTTAACAGTAACGTGTTCCTTTTTGGTGTAAGTAATCAATAACGTAATTGAGTTACTTTTTGAATGAAGTAACTAGTCACTGTAAGTAGTTACTATTTCTTAGTAACTAGCACAACACTGGTTATGATGTACTCTAATCGATGTATGTTGAAGAGACAGATTTCCTTATTTACATTCATCTTCCCGCTGGCTAAAAAAAAACCTTTCAGGTCTGAATACTGATCAGATCTCACCACGTTTTAAATGCATCCTGGGTGCAGATCCTCCTGCATTTAGATTCAGATAATCCCTAACCAGCTCCAATCCTGATCCTAAAGGTGATAAATTGGATCGTTATTCGTGATGAATAGTAGACATAAAAACCCAACACAACCGTTTCAAATTACACCTCGGGTGAAATCACGGCAACAGAATTTAATCTTCCTTCAAAACACAACACTGAGAAATTTCCTTTACTTCCACGTTTTTAAATTCCAGCAGCGTCGTTCTTTACCGATCCTGCGGCTTTAACTCGCTCGCTGTTCCTTCGCACCATCGTTCCTTTCACACAAGCTGTATCAGGTATGTGTCATGGTATGTGGTATGTGAAAAAAAAAGTCTTCTAACCGTCATACCGCTTTGGATGTCGTAAATTTTGAGAATTTGCCATTGTGAATTCATCATCTTATCAAAAATATTATATATGGAATTTCAGGCTCATAATAATCCAGAACTTCCTTCATCTGAATGAAGAAAAGACTGAGTACATCCTGTTTAACTCACATTCACCCAGCAGTTCTCTTAGTTTTGGTCCTCTAACACCTGTTTGCACCTACCGTGCGTAACCTGGGTGTTATTTTTGACAAAAGGATGCACTTCGATAAACAGATCAGTGCAGTAGTGAAGGTGAGCTTTTACCAGCTACGACTCCTCAGCAAGGTCAAATCATTCTTGTCCCAAGCTGACCTTGAAAAAGCTATACAAGCCTTCATCAGCTCGAGTAATGCTCTCTACAATGGACTTAATCAATCACTTCTCAATCGGCTCCAAACGGTACAAAACGTGGCAGCACGTCTTCTCTCTAACACCTCTCTAACATCCCTGTCCTCCACTAGCTTCACTGGCTTCCGGTGCGGTTTAGAGTGGAGTATAAGGTCCTGCTGTTTGTGTTCATGGTCATCAATGGTCTGGCCTCGGCCTACCTTGCCGAATTAATAAAGGTCTAACAACCAGCTAGATCTCTCCGCTCCTCTGGACATACCTCTCTGGTCACTCCCAAGTATAAATATAAACATTTTGGAGGCCGGTCATTTGCCGTCCAGGGACCAAAGCTGTCGAACGCACTTCCAGCACACATGCGATGTATCACTGTGCTGAGTGTTTTTAAATCGCAGTTGAAAACTCATTTATCCATACAAGCTTTTCTGATTCAACTGCTAATTTATATTCATTGTGTTCTTATATTTTATTGTCTATTGTTGTTTTACTGGAAAGCACCTTGTGCTCCTTTTGGTTGTTGTAAGGTGCTCTATAAATAAAATTTGATTGATTGATTGATTGATTGATTTGATTGAATTCAGAAAGTTCATTTCAGCCTTAAACTGATTAAACAGAAATGACCGTGATAAGCTTCGGGAGAATTAGATCAATGACTTATTAAGCGATCGATCGAGCGCGAGGCGGAAAAAGTCCATCGTCGTTGCGCTTGTAAAATGAGAGAGTTAAAGAGCAAGTGTTCGACCGACCGCACGATACACACAATCGATCTCCTTTGGCTACTTTGGCATTGGCTCCTCGTTAGGTTTGGGGTTGATTTTTAAGATTCTGATGCTCACCTACAAGGCCTTACATGGGTTCGCTCCTCAATATCTGACTGAGCTTTTAATTCCATATATTCCATCTTGCGACCTTCGCTCTTCTGAAACGGGTCTTTTAACTGTTCCTTTAACTCGTTTAAAATCGATGGGAGATAGGGCCTTCTCTTTACTAGCTCCAAAACTGTGGAATTCTTTACCAACTGAGATAAGGCAAGCAACATCTCTTGGTACTTTTAAATCTCAACTTAAAACTCATTTTTTTAGGGTAGCTTTTAATTTGACTAATTTGTAATTTTACATAGTGCTTATTTTATAGTCTATTGTGTTGCTTTAATTTGAATCCTTATATTATGTCTGTACAGAATTTTACTTGTTTTTATTTTTGCCTTTGTAAAGCACTTTGAGATGTTCTTTTAAAGGCGCTATAGAAAATAAAGGTTATTATTATTATTATTATTATTATTATTATTATTATTATTATTATTATTATTATTATTATTTGCGAGTTTCACGTAACTCTTGAAATATAAGCAGGTCCAGGTTTGGTCCGACGCTACGCAGGTCGACGTTCTCGCTCATATTGCTCTTATTTCGCCGTCAGATTGGCAAAGTCAAATCTCTCATATCTCACCAGATTTTTTTTTATTAATGGACACAATTTCATTGTCTCAAGCAAAATAACTGGGAATTTTTTTTTTTTTTTCGATGCCTAGAACACGTCGATTTGTTTGAAGAATGAAGCATGAAATTGTAAAAGAATAGAAGCTTAACTCATGGCAGCTAGTTTAATATACACGAACATCATATACATAATATACATGGGGAAGTCATGGCTTAATGGTTAGAGAGTCTGACTAATAACCCTAAGGTTGTGGGTTCTAGTCTGGGGCCGGCAATACCACGACCGAGGTGCCCTTGAGCAAGGAACCCCCCAACTGCTCCCCGGGCACCGCAGCATAAATGGCTGCCCACTGCTCCGGGTGTGTGTTCACAGTTTGTGTGTGTGTTCACTGCTGTGTGTGTGTGTTCACTGCTGTGTGTGTGCACTTTGGATGGGTTAAATGCCGAGAACGAATTCTGAGTATGGGTCACCGTACTTAGCCGTATGTCACGTCACTTTAATGACTTAGTATCATAAGTTTATCTTTCAACAGTTTAACTGTTTTTCATTTCGTCCGTTAGATGGAGAAATGTTCTGATTTTTCACAGCCGATCCCTGTGGCGACTTTGTTCGGTTTCCCTAAACAACTGAAGACAACCCAATGAAAACAATTCACCCGAACGACTGATTTCAGGAGTAAATACAGTGCATGCGGTGTCTCATTAATAATAATGTTGTTTTTTTTTTTGAAGAGAGAATGACTGTTTTTAGCTGCTATAATATAAGTGACAACAGAAACGAACCTGTTTTCTGAAAGTTCTACATGATTTATGGAATTATAAAGAGATGGAAATGAGACAGTCGACGCATCATTACACACTGAGCATCCTGTGGTTAATAGAATCAATCAAACTGGTGAAATAACCGACTCGTAGTGGCACTTCCCAGCTGCCAAAGTGCTTCAGTTTTATGTTATTAATAAGTGAGTTCTTCTGTCCCTGAAAAAGTGAGGTGTGATTGGAACTTTGTCCCTGTCATGAGCTGCATGAATCTTCTATATACGTGTAATTCTTAGCTTATAGAGTACATATCTCACACACACGTGCAAACACACACACGTGCAAACACACGCACACACACACAGACATGCGTGCTTGTACTCACACATGCGCACAAACACACACAAACACTCACATGTGCCCTTGCACACACTCTTGCATGCGCACACACACACTTATAAGCATTCACATGCTTACGTACAAACACACACACACACACACACACACACACATCTCACACATCTGTCTATCTTTGTCTGTTAGTGTTAGTGTTTTCATCTCTGTCTGTCTCTCTCTCTCTCTCTCTCTCTCTCTCTCTCTCTCTCTCTCTCTCTCTCTCTCTCTCTCTCTGTGTGTGTGTGTGTGTGTGTGACCTAACTCCACCATTCCCAAGACCTCTTGCAATGATCAGGAATTCGTAGCTCGAGTCATCATCTGTTTCTATCATGTAGCCTGTAAATTGACCTCCTACCTCCTTTTCTCTACCTCTCCGCTATGTTCTGTCTCTCTCTGTACTGCAGCCTCTCGCTCAGCAGCAGTTGAGTTGCTTGCTGTTGTTCTCTAGCTCTAAGAAAAAGTAGCAGCTCATCTCTATCTTTACCATCTTTCTTTTCATCCACTCTCTCTCTCTCTCTCTCTCTCTCTCTCTCTCTCTCTCTCTCTCTCTCTCTCTCTCTCTCTCTCTGTGATTCATTTCTTCTGAAGTGTGTGTGTGTGTTTGCGAAGTTTAGTGGGTTCTTGGATGTTCTCACACTCTACTGACTCTTTAGTTCACATTAATGACATGTCGGAAAATCGCAGAGTCATTGTCAGATGTTCCTGCTAAACACACGTGTCGTTGTCTTTCAGACGGAGCAGTTCGTGCACTCTCTGAAGGACGAGTTGGTGAAGAACGCTCTCTTCGCGCTACACGCAGCACGACCTGGTTACATGAACAAGAGCCATCCCGATACACACCTGACCCAACCACAAAGCGTGACCTCAGACGTGACCCCGATCCAAAACCAGAGCCGCGAGCCGAGCGTCGTCGTCTGCAACAACGTCTCCGGATCTCAGACGCCCCCGAAAAATGAAGCTCGTCAGCCTCTTAAACCCCAAGACCTTCCCCAACACAAGGAGTATGACGAGGAGGAATGGGCAAGTATATACACTCCTTACTTTGTCTCTGTTCTTTCCTGTTCTATCCTACTGATCTGTTGTGTGCCTGCGAGAAGGACTCGACTTTGTAGGATCGCTGATGTCAAAATGTCGAGTATTTAAGGTTTTCAGTTTTAATGTTTCAGGATAAAAGGAGAAACGGTCTGTATGAGTCCATCAAAAAAAAAGGAGGTTTTATCTCCTAAATAAATAGCAGGAGATGGAGAAAGGATGTGAGCCTCGAGTCAGATGCTCACCTGCAGAAATGACCATGAAAATTATTCATTAAAAAGGCTTAAACACTGTGAGGAAGTGAAAGAGCTCTTCATACACTGAGTTTGCAAATTTGCTCTATTATATATACTATATATATGTGTGTATGTATAAATATTTATGTATGTGTGTGTCTATATATATGTGTGTGTGTGTGTGTGTGTGTGTGTGTGTGTGTGTGTGTGTGTGTGTGTGTGTGTGTGTGTGTGTGTGTGTGTGTTTATAGTATGTTTAGCACTCTGTGTGTTGAACAAATGCCTGTGACAACAATCTGTTTCAGTTTGAATAATTGTACAGAAAATGGAACAGAGAAACAGAGCAAAAGACTTTCATTTTATAGTAATAAAAGGTGTGTGTGTGTGTGTGTGTGTGTGTGTGTGTGTGTGTGTGTGTGTGTGTGTGTGTGTGTGTGTTTTTTTGTGCACCATTGGTGTCATAGCTGCGGCTAACAGCAGGAGATTAGCAGCGAAGCTAAGACAACAATCTCTAATCAGTGATGAAATGACTCTTTTCAGTGCAGCTCAGTAAAAAAAAATTAAATAGGAAAAGCAAACACAAGGAAGAAAATGGTCTCCAATAAAGGGGGAGAAACAAAGGAGGCACGTAGTTTGTTGTACTTATCGCACTGGGAAGCCTAATTACTCTTGCTGTATAAGGGCGAGAGAGACTGCAGAAAGCACAACACGACAACAAAAACACAACATAATGAAGCCAGGGACTGTGTGTGGTGTGGAAAGCAGGGAAGAGAGAAGGGCAAACGTTCTCACATCAGCTCCATTAAAGTCTATAATCCTGTGAGGCTTTCACCAGAGCTGAAGCGGTGAAAGTTCACGTGGGGAAATGTCGCTTATGCTATTATTAAGCTTGTGCTTTGTAGAGCAGGTGTAACGTTTCCAAGCTCTGTATTGAATACGAGGTCGTAAATAAAGATGAGCAGGTGTACAGACACCTTGTCAAGCTTGTCTTTGAATCTTACTACAAACATGGCCAAGGAGAAGTACCAAATGAGCTGAAGTGTCTCGTGAGAGACTGATGACATCATCAGTGATGTCTGTGTAGCTCTGACTCTCTCTCTGGTCTCTCTAGGACAGGGTGTGGGCCAACGTGGCAAAAGGACTGAACTGCATCATCGCCATGGTGGATAAGCTACAGGAGCAGGACAACAACAACCAGGAGTCTACGCCTGACCAGGCGCTCGCTGATGTCATCACCTCCCACAGTCCAGGTTAGACACCAAACCTTCACACGGCTCATTACCCTATAACATACCGTACAAGCCTTCTATTCAGATCCGGTCCATGTCTCTTATCAGCGATTCAGTTCAGATGTCAGGGAAGGATTATAAGAGTAGGTGTGTATAAATATAGAGCAGATCATGTGAGTGATGAACTGACTATCATGTGTCATATTCACTGGTATGGTGACGCGAGGTGGTTAACCTGCCATATTCAGGCTGTCCGTGCAGGTGCCGTTACTTTTAAGCACTTTAAAGCTAGAAGGAAGGAGAAGTGTAGCACAGGACATCGTGCAGATGTTCTGTATGAGCGCGGCTCAGCTCCGGCTGCAGTCTTTCATCCCTGTTATTACTGCTCTGTTCTCTGTATCTTCTCCAGCCCACAGTATCTCTCTGGCCGTCCCCTGTGAGCCTTAGCTCATGTTTTACTGAGGATGTTGTGAGGCAGCTGGGAACCCGAGCTGCCTTTATGGGTTTTGAGTGTATCTGCAGCAGCACTAAAGCTGAAACACGAACATTTAGAGAAATGAAGGTGTGTGTGGACGCAACAAAGGCATTAAAGTGCACACTTTTTTTGTTTTTGAATGCAAGGACCACTGTGATGCTTTTCTGTTCATATCACACGTTCTTCCTCTCTTCTCTCTTCTCTCTTCTCTCTCTCCCTCTCTCTCTCTCTCTCTCTCTCTCTCTCCATTTCTGTCAGTCTTGCTCTGTCTATCTTTGTCTGTGTTAGTGTTTCACAGACCATAAAATCTCTCTCTCTCTCCTCTCTCTCTCTCTCTCTCTCTCTCTCTCTCTCTCTCTCTCTCTCTCTCTCTTTAGCTCTCTCTCTCTCTCTCTCTCTCTCTATCCATTTCTGTCAGTCTTGCTCTCTCTCTATCTTGTCTGTCTATCTTGGTCTGTGTTAGTGTTTCACAGACCATAAAATCTCTCTCTCTCTCTCTCTCTCTCTCTCTCTCTCTCTCTCTCTCTCTCTCTCTCTCTCTCTCTCTCTCTCTTTCTCTCTCTCTCTCTCTATCTCTCTCTATTTCTCTCTCTCTCTTTCTCTCTTTCCATTTCTGTCAGTCTTGCTCTCTCTCTTTTTTGTCTGTCTGTGTTGGTGTTTCACAGACCATAAAGACCCCCCCCCCTCTCTCTCTCTCTGACTATCTGTCTTCTTGGCCTCATCTCTCTTTCTCTCTGTTCATACTGTAGGTCTGTCTGTCTTTCTTGCCTCGTCTCTCTCTCTCTCTCTCTCTCTCTCTCTCTCTCTCTCTCTCTCTCTCTCTCTCTCTCTCTCTCTCTCTCTCTCTCCCCCTCCTTCTTACTCCCCCACTGTGTGTTCAGTCATTCATCAGAAGTGTACAGCTGTCATTCTTTAACTCTCTCTCTCTCTCTCTCTCTCTCTCTCTCTCTCTCTCTCTCTCTCTCTCTCTCTCTCTCTCTCTCTCTCTAACAGGGTGTACATACTAATACATGCCAGACTCTGTAAAATGATATGACATGTTAAAGAAACTGCAAAATTACAAATCAAATAAATGTTTATCTTACTATGGATTCGCACGTTCTCCACCTCTATAAGCCGGAGGTCAGTAGAAGGTCCAACATTCCCATCCGCCCTGCAGTATTTGGTCACGAGGAGTGTTATGGACTACGTGCGTCCACTGGTTGCCACGATCTATGTCCGTTCGCCTAAATAATCTTATAATGTCTTCCAGCATGATAACGTCTGCACGGACAGCCCGTGAACCATGAGACCGCTGTTCGGTTAGAGACTATGATCTGCCATCGTGTTGGTCAGCTTCGTGCTCAGGTCTTCATCAGTGAACATTTGAAGACTAGAAGGTCCAACATTCTTATTTGCTGGGGCGTATTTGATCCACACACGTTCTGTCAGGCAGGGAGATAAGACAGCAGGTTTATTAGCACCTCCGTGGAGGTGCGACGGAGCCGAGACACTCTAGTAATGGCCCTGATGACATTAGCTGTCAACGGGGGAGAAATGTAATTGAGGGTAGTGAAAAGCGAGAGCTTGAACTCAAGCAATGAGGTGTGATTAGAGACGTGTTCATCATGAACGAGTAAACACTGCCTCTCTCTGCTGTTAGGCAATGATGCCATCCGGTGGCCATCTGCAGGAAAGCCAAGCAGGCCTAATAATAGCACTTGCCTCCTGTTTTTATGTGTTTATCATTGGACGACTTTATCACATCCTACTCCACAGTGGTGATTAAATATGACACTTTATTAAAGCAGACACTCTGAATTTGCAGTATTTCATAAGTTTTCATAATGTTTTTCCCTAGCCTACTAGAAGTAAAATAAAAGTCCGTAAAACAGATATCTAGAAATCTAGGAAGAATTTTTCCTCAAATCAAAGTTTGAGCTCATATTCATTAAGTAATCGATGTATTTTAGCCAACAACCTTGTAATATGCCCAAATATTGCTGGACCTGACTGCATGATCTTACCTGCTAGAGTTTTTACTTCTGTCACTATTTAATCCTCCTGCTTTTAGCTTCAGGCAAATAATAATAATAATAATAATTAAATAAAATATATAACCACATTGTTTAAGTTTAAGGTAAACACATTTAGTTTGCTTATGGTTTTGAATCAAAAGCGCATTAACTCTGAAACTCTCACTATTTCTCAAAAGAAAATCGAATATTAAAGTGCTTTTATTCAGCCAACTGTCATACAGCAGGTCCTCCAAATGTCTTCAGCCCTCAGACACGTCGCTTTAAGGAGACACAAGACATAGCGATGAGAGCCATGGGAACAACCAAATAACCAAGTAAACTTTCTCAGCATTTCTCCCCAACAATAGCAGATAACAGGAGACAGTCACACTACGCCGTCTTTAATCTGCCATCGCATTGGTCATCTTCGTGCTCAGGTCTTCATCGGTGAACATCTGAAGACTTCGGCTTTCATGATATATGTCTATTTAACACCAGTTGGACGTGAGGAGTGTTATGGACTACGTGCATCCACTGGTTGCCACAATCTACATCTGTTAGCCAAAATAATCTTATTAGGTCTACTTCCAGCATGATAACGTCTGCACGGACAGCCCGTGAACCATGAGACTGCTGTCCACTCGGAGACTACGATCTGTTATCGTGTCGGTCAGCTTCGTGCTCAGGCCTTCATCAGTGAACATTAGTGTTGAGTCTGTAATGAACTCAGAAATTGCGCTGACCTGTTAGTGCCTCAGGAGCTCTTGGTTGCTCAATTCCACTGATGTAGAAAGGACATTATATATAATTACATTATTTACATTTAATTATATTATATTATATTATATTATATTATATTATATTATATTATATTATATTATATTATATTATAGCAAATATAGTTAAAATTTCTTTCAGTAAAATGAACAGATATGTCAAATAAATGTAAATTAGACATATTAAGTTGTTGTTGTTGTTTTCCCGGCTATTCACCACAGCACATCATCAGGTCCACATATTTGATTTAGCACAGTTTTTCAGACATGTGGTAGCCTTTAGCCGAGTGTTTAAGGACTTAGACTACCAATCGGAAGGTTGTGAGTTTGAATCCAGGGTTTTTATTTACCATAACATTTGCAAAGCACAAAACCATGGGATGTGTGGTAGGTTGTGCAATCGGAAGGTTGTGAGTTCCATTCCTACGTTCACCAAGCTGCCACTGCTGGGCCCCTGAGCAAGGCCCTTAACCCTCAATTCCTCAATTGCTCCTTTAGCCTAGTGGTTAAGGTGTTGGGCTACCAATCGGAAGGTTGTGAGTTCCATTCCTACGTTCACCAAGCTGCCACTGCTGGGCCCCTGAGTAAGGCTCTTAACCCTCAATTGCTCAGTTGTATAAAAATGAAATAAAATGTAAGTCACTCTGTATCAGGGAGTCTGCTAAATGCTGTAAATGTAAATAAATCATGAAGTTTAAGTGATCACTTTTTTTTAACTGACTGATGTTTTAAACATATTATCGTGTAAATTAAAAAATAAATAAATAGGATAAATAAAATTGGGTAATAAATGTGTGTGTGTGTGTGTGTGTGTGTGTGTGTGTGTGTGTGTGTGTGTGTTAGCTGCAGACTGGAGGGAGCAGCTCAGCCCTTTGGTGGCGGTGTTGAAGGACTGTGTAAACGAGGTGGCAGACCGAGCGAGCAAGTCGATGAGCTTTGTTCTCCTCCAGGAGGCGGCGTGCAGCACTCCGTCCGGCCTGCAGCTCCAACAGAGACGTGACACAGTTTTCAGTCAAGCGGTGAGCTCAACACATTCTTTCCTCCCTTTCCTCCCTGCCAGGTCTTAACCCATGTTCCATTTCAGCACACGTTCCTCCTGCACCGATGTCACGGGATGAACACGTAACTGCCAGGAAACCAATGCAAACGATCACATGGAGTTCACATCTCCTCTAAAGTCTTTAGTCTTTTTACAATCAACCAATAATAGACAGGTTTATCCAACAGTCCTATTGTACAGACTTAATTTAAGTATGATGACTGAATTGAAAAGAAAAGCAAAGTTTTTTTTTGTTTATAAGCCAAAAGAAGAAGAAGATGTAGTGTATAGAATATGTAGACCACATGTGTTAAAACATTAAAAAACACACTGTGAGAGTTACCACAGCTGGAATACAGCCTACAATATCTCACTCGTCGAATACAATGCCAGGAAATTATCATTTGAGATCATTTCATAATCTCCATAATGCACATTTTTCCACAAAGTGAGTAACAGTAAGAGTCTTAAACTAGTGTTTCGTTGCAACTCAGTGTTTTTCCGCCCTCTTGTTCCCCAGCTTGTGCGCATTTAAACAACCTGAATGTTCTTTACAGCACAAGTTCCGAAAAAGTTGCGACATTTTTTATGTGACAAAAGTTGGGACATTTTAGAGAAATGAGGCATAATTTAATCATACAACAAATGTTTGAGTGGTGAATGAGCTCACTTCGAATTCGATGCCTGCTGCAGGTCTCAAAAAGAGTTGGGACAGAGGCATGTTTACATGGCGTAGCATTCTGGACATTAAGGTTAGGAGTTTTTGGAGTTTTGGTTTTGGAATCTGGTCCTATTCTTGCCTGAAGTGTTTGTGGTCTTCGTTGACATTTTTTCCGTATAAAGATGCGGCAAACGTTCTCTACTGGTGAAAGATCTGGGATGCAGGCGTCCAGCACCCTGACTCTTCTACAGTATGACAAAGCCATGCTCTTATAATAGCTGCAGAACGGGGAAGCCGTGGCCTAATGGTTAGAGAGTTTGACTCCTAACCCTAAGGTTGTGGGTTCGAGTCTCGGGCCGGCAATACCACGACTGAGGTGCGCTTGAGCAAGGCACCGAACCCCCCCCATAGCATACATGGCTGCTCTGATTGTGTGTTCACGGTGTGTGTGTGTGTGTGTGTGTGTTCACTGCTGTGTGTGTGCACTTTGGATGGGTTAAATGCAGAGAATGAATTCTGAGTATGGGTCACCGTACTTAGCCGTATGTCACGTCACAAATGTAATTTTGCGTTGCTGCTGAAATAAACAAGATGCTGAATATTTCCCTGAATTAGACATCGTCTGGTGTGGGGGTCAACACATGTTGCTCTAAAACCTTTATATACCATTCAGCATTCATAGTGCCTTCCAAAACATGCAGGATGCCCAGAGCCTATGCACTTACAGTATGCACCACATACCACCATTTTGCTGGCTTTTGAACTGAACGCTGATAACACGCTTTAAGGTTTCCCTCCTCTTTAGCCCTGAGATGATTTTCTGTGTCCATGATTTCCAACAAGAGTGTTAAATTTGGACTCGTCTGACCATTGAACACTTCTTCTCTTTGAAACAATCCAACATAAATGAGCCTCGGCCCAAAGGACACGGCGGCGCTTCTGTACAATGTAGCTTTACTTGGCATCTGTAAGCGGCATGGCAGGTTGTGTTTAATGTCATTGACGCAATCATGCCGATGAGTGATGCAGTGTCATCTAAGGGCCCGAAGACCACGGGCATCCGATAAAGGTCTTCGGCCTTGTCCCTTACACACAGAGATTTCTCCAGTTTCTCTAAGTCTTTTGATGATGTTATGCACTGTAGATGATGAGATTTGCAAAGCCTTTGTAATTATATGTTGAAGAATATTTTTAAAGTTTTTTTTTGAAAGTATTCTACAATCATTTTACACACACGTTCACAGATTAGAGAGTCTCTGTCTGTCTTTACTTCTGAGAGCCTTTTATAGCTACTCATGTTACAGACCTGATATCACTTAACTTAGTTAGTTGCTAGATGTTCTCCCAGCTGAACCTTTTCAGAGTTTCCTGCTTTTTCAGCCATTTATTGCCCCCGTGCCAACGTTTTTGAGACCTGTAGCAGGCATTGAATTTAAAATGAGCTCATTTAGTGAATAAAAGAGTAAAACATTTATCTACGTTCTATTATTTTTTGGGATTCGGGTTTTAACTTTGGACGTCTGCCAAAGCTGGGAACGAGCAAAACTTCATTCGCAGCACTTTTTGGATTTGATATAACAATTGAAAGCATGCTTTATCTTCTTCTTCTTTCTGCTTTCCTGCCACAGGGAATCATCTGTTCCCACTTAAATCTATCTTTGGCATCCTCGGCTCTCTCACCAGTTACCTTCATGTCCTGATTCAACACATCCATATATCTCCTCTTTTTCCTTCCTCTGGACCTGTGATCTGGCAGCTCCATCTCCAACATCCTTTTACTAATATAACCATTTCCTTCCTCTGTACATGTCCAAACCCCAAATCCCTCTGATGTGCTCGTTCCTAATCCTGTCTATCCTCGTCACTCCTAAAGAGAACCTCAACATCCTCATCTCTTTTCCTCACTGCTACCGTCTCTAACCCATACAGCGTAGCTGCTCTTACTACTGTCTTGTACACTTTTTCTTTGATTCTTGCTGACACTCATCTGTTACACACACAAGACTCCAACCTGCTTGTACACTACTCTTCACCTCACACCAGACATTTCCACTTTCATTTTCTGCATTTAGCAGAAACCCTTATCCAGAGCCACTTACATTTTATCTCATTTTATACAATTGAAGGTTAAGGGCCCAGCAGTGGCAACCTGGTGGACGTGGGAATTGAACTCACAACCTTCCAATTGGTAGTCTAGCACCTTAAAGGTGGGGTCTGCGATATTTACAAAAATCAAAACAAACATGTAGCCAATGAGCAGAAAGGGGCGGGGCTTGTCAATATGCGGTGGAGAGAGTGTTCAGTGCGCATGTGTGACATTAGCAGAAAGCGGTTTTAACATTGACATGGAGGAAAGTGAGAAAGTGAAGAAAGGCTTACGATAAGACAAGAAGTAGGACGTGTTAATATAGGATCAGCTTTCCAGCGCTGAAGAGAACTGAAGGAGCAGGAAGTTGGCCACATATTCACAGGTTGGAGTTTCCCGAGTCAATAACTCCTGAGCTAAACGCTGTTACTACATAAATAACACCTCTTTTATATCGTAGTAATGTAGAGACGCAGCTACAACCGCGGGTTGTGTAGTAACTGCGTTTAGCTCAGGAGTTACTGACTCGGGAAACTCTAATTTGTGAATATGTGACCGACTTTGCTTAAGACGCCGAGGCGCTTTTTTCCTTCTCGATAGGTGAGTAACGTTGGTTTTGCTTTGTTACACAGCTAATATATGCCTTTGTCCTTTACATGATTATGCTTGTGTGTCATTTTTGCTTGTTTGTTTATCTGCAATCGTATTGTTCTTCCCTTCAGCTATGATAAAGACACATTTCTTTCCATTAGTTGCCTGGGTTACGTACGTATGTGTGGGCGGAGCTATCAATACAGGGGTGGGACCTGTTTGGGTTAGGGGCGTGTTTGTTTTGGTGATTTCAAATGTCGGCATTGGCTTTCAAACAACGGAGACCCCACCTTTAACCACTAGGCTACCACATCCCTTATAGGTTCCATTTAGCAGACGCCCTTATCTAGAGCGACAAGGATGATCCCAAATACTTAAACTATAAAAGTATGCTTTATACTTTCTGATATTTAGGGTAATTCTTACTTTTGAAAATGTCAATAAAACCTGGACAGAACTAATAAATCCTTTCTTAAGCATAAAGAGCCTGAACGTATCGACACATGCAGCATAGCAGACGTATGTGGAAGAAGCTCAGCTTTAAGAGTCTGGTTCCTCTCAAGGTTTCTTCCTCATGTCCTCTCAGGGAGTTTTTCCTTGCCGTCGTCGCCTCCGGCTTGCTCATTAGGGATAGGGATAAATATATATGTTATTTTTAATTTTATGTTAATATTTTTAAATTAATTTTAAACTTTAATTGTATATATTAATTTATTAACGAATGTATTATTATTATTATTATTATTATTATTATTATTATTATTATTATTATTATTATTATTATTATTATTTCTTTTTTTCTCTCTCTTCTGTTTCCATACTTCTGTAAAGCTGCTTTGTGACCATAGAAATTGTTAAAAGCGCTATACAAATAAGTTGGATTTGAATTTGAATTTAAATTTCAACCTAAACAAATAACAATTCTACCACCAAGCATCTGACTGAACAGACTGAACGAAACTGACACAAGCAATCAGACATTTACACGTTCCATCTT
>NC_062521.1:25013773-25083773 GCF_022655615.1 Tachysurus fulvidraco | reverse complement strand
CCACAGACACACACAGACACACACACACATAGACACATACACACACACATATAGACACATATACACATACTGTACACACACATAGATACACACACACAGACACACACAGAAAAACACACAGAAACACACACACATAGACACACATACTGTACATACACAGACACACACAAAAATACACACATTAGTACTACAGTTAGTACTTGTTACACTTGAGTGTGTCCTCATGATACCTCCAATGTACACAAACACACACACACACACACACGCACACACACACAGGAAACGTTTGTGGGTGAAGGTTCCCATTACAGTTTTAATGTATATACCAGTATTTAAAAAGCTCAAGTGGAGTTTAGAAAGTGAAAGCTCTGTGGCTTAAGGGATCGAGTTCAAATACATGTGGAGGTCTATGTGAAAATAAGCAGAGCTTCTTCTTGGTTGGAGAAGTCAGTGTTTGTGTTGTCTGATGACTCACACACAGGTTGTGGCAGAGACACACTGCATTTCTGATCGCTGACTGTCTTCTGTCTATCTAATCCTGTTCACCTGAACTTGTGGAACGATGGCACTTTCCTTTTTTTCATAAATGCACTTTGTTTACTTTCTTACAGAAAGCAATTTACGTTTATTGCAGTTAAAATAAAATAAAAATAATAAAATAAAAGTGCTTTTAAGGAGTCTATCGTTGAATACATGAACTCTGGTTCACTAGGTTACAGACTTTAGATACAATGAGACTAAAACACTATTTTATTCATTTTCTACCGCTTATCCGGATTTCTCGGGTCACGCGCGCGTCATCGGGCATCGAGGCAGGATACACCCTGGACGGAGTACCAACACATCACAGGGCACACACACTCTCATTCACTCACACACACACTACGGACAATTTTCCAGAGATGCCAATCAACCTACCATGCATGTCTTTGAACCGGGGGAGGAAACCGGAGTACCCGGAGGAAACCCCCGAGGCACGGGGAGAACATGCAAACTCACACACACACAAGGCGGAGGCGGGAATCGAACCCCCAACCCTGGAGGTGTGAGGCGAAGGTGCTAACCACTAAGCCACCGTGCCCCCCTATTTTATTTTATTTGATTTTTTTTTTTGCTTTGGAGAAAGTGCTAGTTTAAGTGTTTCATGAATAAGTAGGTCTTAAACCGTTGTTTGAATTTATTCGGTGACTGAGAGATGGTGGGACCCGGACATGCTGAGATCTGAAAATGTGTGTGTGTGTGTGTGTGTGTGTGTGTGTGTGTGTGTGTGTGTGTGTGTGTGTGTGTGTGTGTGTGTGTGTGTGAGAGAGAGATAGAAACAGGGAGACTGAGAGGGTGAAAAGCACCTGATGGTCTACTGTTGTGTCATTGTGATTAATCACACGTCGTTTGGTGTGTTTTCCGATTTGTCCTACAGAGACCATTTTACTGTAGAGATACCGCTTCCACTCCAATCCTTCCAGACGTTACCAGACGAAGTACGTCAGGGGAAGCTGCTGCACGTCTTCCCTGTGCTCTTCAATGTGGGCATCAACGAACAGCAGACAATCGCCGAGAGGTACACGTTAAAGCGCTAGGTCTAAATTCCCACAATAAAGTTACCTCAGCGTTTCCAAAATCCGTCATCCGATATCTCTCTGGACAGATTCCTGTTTAATCCCGCAGTTACTGAATCTCTGCCTGTTTTAACCTCTTCTTCTTCTTTTTTTTTCTTCTTCTCTCTCGCTCAGGTTTGGAGATATATCCTTACAAGAGCGGATAAATCAGAAAAATTTCGATATCTTAGAGACATACTATAAGTCCCTCAGCGACAGGATTCCATTAGAGTGTAAGTCAATATTTCACTCACACGTAACTGAACCCTGTACAGCCTGTACCTGATCCTCTACTGTTTTTTTTTTTTTCTTTTCTTTCTTTGTTTAAGGAGTCATTCATCTTAATCATCACATGCGTGGTCTTGTTTGTGTAGGCACGATTAACCTCGATCCGTATCGTATTCATATTTATCCTTTTTACCAAAGAATCTGTTGCTGCGTAAGACGGTAAAAATACACAAATCTGCATGTATCTTTGCAAACGTTCTCGGACGTGTTCGAGCAGAGATCCTGATTGACTCTGACGACGGTGTATTTAAATGTGTAGCTGCTCCGTTCCCTCGAGAGCTGTGAGAATAAAGTTAACGAGACGTGATGTTCTGCACTTGGACTTTTTTTTTCCCTGTCGAACGTGATACGGTCTTCACATTTTTGCATCACGACGTGAAGATATTCTTGACACTCGATCGTGTTTAGAAAACATTTCCGATCCGATATCTGATTGGACAAGACGCATTCCTTGGACGAGACGTTCAAAAAAACCAAAAAAAAAAAAACAACGTACATACATCCGTGACCGGATCAAAAGAACTGAAATGTCTTTTAAAGCTTTATCTTATAATCCTGTTCATTCTTTACATTATTCCATAGAAAAGCTTTTTTAATACTGTTGCTTAGCAACCAAAGCTTATTGTTACTGTACTTAACAATATGACACTACGTTCTGTGGCTGAAGGATTGTTTATAATTCTCTGAATGTGATTATTTACATTTGTATTTATTTTATTTATTTAAAAGCAATAATCCACTGAATAATGTGTGTTAGATGTAACTCTGTCATACTGTATATATACTGCAAGTTGTTCTTAAATCTTTCTGTTTATCTCTTCGTCTCTCTCTCTGTCTCAGGCCTGCCTTCTTTTCAGATGCAGCCAGATGTTAAGGAGCTGCTTGAGACGTTGGGGCAGAACGTGGTGACCAAGAAAAGGAAGAATGTGGAAATTCTCTGGCTTGCAGGAGCGGTAAGTGCAGCTGCAGATTCTGTGCCAGAACAATGAGGAGTAATGAGGAACCACTAAAGCATGAATGAAGGCTGCTGGTTTTATAGCCTGAACACAACAACCATGCAGACAGTTTTGTAAATATCTAAATCAAGCTTAGGTAGGTAGGTAGGTAGGTAGGTAGGTAGAGGCAGCATGATGCAGCACCACTGGAGCAGACAGGGGTAAGGGCCTCACTCAAGGGCCCAACAGTGACAGCTTGGTAGTGCTGGGGCTTAAACCCTGATTCTCTGATCAACATCCCTGAGCCTTAACCTCCACTGACCCTGTTTATGTGCGTCATTTGAAACAGTTGTTATTGTTAACCAGTCACACCAGAAATTTCTGTCACTCACTCATTCTCTCTCACTCTCTCTCTCTCTTTCTCTCTCTTTCACATGCACACACACACACACACACACACACACACACACACACACACACACACACACACACACATACACACTCTTACTCAATCAATCACTCACTCACTTCCTCTCTCACTGCACTGAGAATTGTATCAACACTACAGAATATCTTTTACTAATATACTATAGTGTGTAGTGAATAGGGGACAAATTCAGGGTATTAAGATAAGATATTATTAAGATAGCATTTAATCACACACACACACACACACACACACACACACACACACACCATCGGGTTTTGGGAAGCCAAATCGGGTTCATGGAAGCAAATCCAGCGACTGTAGAGCTAAGTCTCAGTGCCGGTCCCATAAATAGAAACGTGAGGGTTGCGTCAGGAAGGTCATCCAGTATGTAACTAAAAAAACATGTACTTTAAAAAATGTGAGGTCCAGATGATCCATGATGATGCACATTGTGCATTTCATTCTGTATTCCTTAGTCTTGTTACCTAGTGACCCAGTATCAGTGTGATCACTGATAATCTGATAGATAAGTGAATAAATAAAATGGCGTACAGTAAATATTCGTATTCCCGTAAAGAGTAAGTTCTCCTGAAATGATTGTGAGATCACGGCTATGCCTGTATAGTACAGTACTTTCATTCCTGTTTTTTGTGTGTGTGTGTGAGGTGTTTATTTATTTCACCATCAAAAGTAGTTGCTGCTCAAGCGAGAAAGGAATTTGGATTCGTGCCTGTGTTTTATTTTGTACTTTGCTCCTTTATGCATATCGTGTTTCTGCCATTAATAGCATGAGCATGAGATATGCGTTGGCAACGGGTCACATGTCTTTTACCGGGAAAGTGTATCATTTCCCTGCAGAGTTTATTTTAAGTGACAACCAATGAACTATTTGTTATAAATAAAGAATGTTATCTATCCTGACAGATCTGTCGGCGGCTTAACGGCATCCGATTCACCAGCTGTAAAAGTGCTAAAGACAGGACGTCCATGTCAGTGACGCTGGAGCAATGTGCCCTGCTGAGGGACGAGCACCAGCTCCATAAGGACTACTTCGTCAGGGCACTGGACTGCATGCGCAGGTAAATGTCCTTCGAAGTGATTCGATTCACTTCGATCCTGATTCTTCATCATCGACATTTATCACTTTCAGACACCTGCTCCACAGTCACGTAACTCCTCACGCACTTACTAGGCGTCTATAGGCTCTTTGACTTAACTGACAAATCCTTGGTGTGCAAAACCATTATTTGTAAAGGTTTAAGTCTTTACTATGAATATATTTGTTTTTAGGTCAAATTTATTATTCAGTATATTTATTATATATTTATTAATCCAATTCGAGTTTATTTGTATGGCGCTTTTTACAACGGACGTTGTCTCAACGAGCTAAAAAAATGTACAAAAGATAAAGTAAGGCTGCTATTTTGTAAATAGAGCTGGCACCAATTTGCTTGCATGGATCGTTACTGGGCCTATGTCAGCCGAAATAAGATAAGATAAGATAATAAATAGATAGATAGATAGATAGATAGATAGATAGATAGATAGATAGATAGATAGATAGATAGATAGATAGATAGATAGATAGATAGATAGATAGATAGATAGATAGATAGATAGATAATTCGATATAAAATTCAAATAGTTTTTTTTTTGTCCAGTGAAAGTCTTTTACTGTCAAGTGATTAAGTAAAAAAAAAGTAAGTCAAAAGAATATAATACCCAAGTATGGCGCATACTCTACTCTCTGGATGCTCTCAGTATATTTTTTTTTATTTTCCAGGAAAAAATGGTGCACTTAATTCACAGCTATTTTAATCCTCTCACAAATAACAAAGAAAAGCTTTATAAAGCTTAAATAACAATGAAGACAATATGTTGCAGGCAATCAGAAGGTGTTCTCGAGATGAGACGGCATTTTAAAATAAACACTCGGTTTAAAGACAGTAATCTACAACACTTATTAGTTTTAATTATGGTTTACTAGATTTGTAGCCGGTTATGTCTGAAAAGCATCAGATGGGAGTTCAAAGCAATCTGATCCTCTGAGCTCAGACCTGCTCGTATTTGTTTTTTTCGGGTGGAATGTTAGAGAGAAATATCAGCATGCCTTTCTGCTCATTATGGATATCAGGGCTTTGTCTTTAATTCCAGGGTTAAATAACCGCTGCTGATTCATGCTGCAATCCTAAGCCTGTGTTTTCTCTCACAATAAACAAATGCAGATGCTAGCTCATTGTTCTTAATAATAAGCTTATTATTCTCAAGCTCTCCCTGAGTGTCCAGGATCTACCCGAAGATCTGTTTCTGCTCATTTTTTTGAAAGCGAAACAACAAAAAAAAAAACAAGATGTTAATTCAGAAGTAAAGTCTAAGTAAAGACTTACACATCCGGAATTATATATAATTATTAGCACCCACGGGTTTTTCTTTCCTCAGCAGAAAACACTGAACGCTTTCACTTCTCATTTTCTCTGCATCTTTTTAGAGAAGCCACTTCTCTTTAGTTTGGTTTCATGTACAGAAAGATTTGGAAATTCGTTCATTTTCAACACATTATTTCACAACGTTGAGACCACAGACAGAGGAGGCCACGACCTGCCGCTACGTACAGTTACATCTAAATATTTCTACTTAATATATAGAATGATTGAGAGAGAGAGAGAGAGAGAGAGAGAGAGAGAGAGAGATGTGTGATGTGAATGCCGAGAAGTGATTTAGTACATAGGGATAACAAGAGGCTTTGAGGTGATGACTTTGTGCTCCTTGAGTTTTTCCAGAGACTTAATTTTCTTGTTGTAAAATGGCTTCTTTGTGATGAGTCACTATTTTGTAATCGCTCAGTTGTTTGCAGCCTAATTTTTTATTTTTTTTTTCAAAATCGATTTTTTTGCACATAAAAAAAATAAATAAAAAATATTTGTGATGTATTGTGCATATCAGTTAAAAAAAATTATTATAATCTTATATGGTGTATGTAGTTTTAATCATATTATATTGTGCACTTTAAAAAAAATTGATGTCTTTTAATCTTATTTTGTGCAGATCAAGAAAGTATTTTTAAATAATCTTATATTGTGCACATCAAGGAAAGACATTTTTTAATAATCTTATCTTGCGCAAAACAAGAAAAAATCGTGTTAAAAACTTGGCCTGAATATTTAATGTTTTTTTTGTTTGTTTGTTTTTTATTGTTAATTATAAATATTTTGACTAGCAGTATTCCTACAAATGCTAAATCCATTTATTATTATTATTATTATTATTATTATTATTATTATTATTATTATTATTATTATTATTATTATTATTATTATCTCTTTTATGTATTCATTACTTTTTCATATAAAAAAAATCTGAAGTATTTATTATTATTTATTATAACAAGTTAAAAGTCATGTGACCAAAAAAAGTCATTACAGTATATGCAATTCAGATTTATGTACATCTGTATTTATAAACATAAACAACAAAATATCTATAAAATTCAGCTACGTTTTAAAAATCCTCTACAAAAAAGACTTGTCTTAGAAAAGTCGAATATTTCCTGTAGCTTCTGCTCTTCTTGCTCTTAGGACTGTGTGTTTTTGCCTTAAAAGTCTAAAACCTCAAAAGGTTAAGTGAAAATAAATAGAACTTGATAGAAAGTAAATTCAAAGCATTAGATAGTGTAGAAAACCTGTATGCTTTAATAATTCTTTATTTCAACTCCTTAAAATAAGACAACGGTGAAGAGGATGAAGATTATTGTTGAAAATCTGTTGAATTATTGTTTTATATATATATATAATATATAATTTTTTATTACGTTTAAGTATTACTTATACAACTAAAAGAAATGCTTGATATCTTGAATATTTAGTATTTAAAATTCGACACTATTTCTAGTTCACTATTTTCTTTCCATCTGGATCATCAGGTGATCGCTTTCAATTGTATGAAAGCAAAATAAATTGATTTGAATATTTCTATCATTCTGCTTTTCATTTCCTAACCAACACAAGCAGGAGCACTAGTGCGCTCAGACTTTTATACCCAAAAAGACTTTTAAGCAACATAAACTCTGACTGCAATAGTTTAATTCATCTAAACATGGCTAAACGTTTCTAACGCTGGTAAAAATGTGAAGATTTTTTTAATCTATACAGTATCAAATAAGTTGCTAAAAAATTGTGCATTCGGAGGTGAATATCAGTTTTTTGTTGTGTTTTTTTTTTCTCTTGGAAAAGCGTAGACTGGAGGTGGTGTTAGAAGAAGCTCTCGCTCTGATGCGGATCATATTTAGAGGATACACAGAGGCACAATTACAGACTTACTGCTTGTCTCAGAGATAAAAGACTAGGAGAACCTGTTTATATCGTTTTGACGTAAATGGTATTTACATCAGTAGGATTCCCTTTTGTATTTATTGTCGCTTGAGGACAAGGTGTTCGTAGTATTTTAATGGCAGGGTTGAACAGGTCAAATAATCAGGTGTGGCTTCTGCTAAGACTGGACACTTTAGAAACTCTGCGGCTTCCTATAATCATTTCTTCATTTTTTAATTTTTCAGCCTTTATCCCGAGCGACCTAGAATTTTATCTCATGTTATATATCTAAGCAATTAAGGGCCTTGCTCAGGGACCTGGGATTGGAGCTTACAACCTCCAACACCTTAAACACTGCTCTTCACATCCCCCAGTTTGCACGATTGGTCAGAAGGTGTGCAGTGTTTTTGTTCCACAGCACAGCTTGCTCCAGCTCTTTGGGTTGATATTAATTTTAACTTTAAAGGTAAGGTCTCCGATGTTTGAGAGAAGCTGTTACTACACAAAACGCGGTTGTAGCTGCCTCTCTACATTACTACGATAGAAAAGAGGTGTTATTTGTGTAGTAACAGCGTTTAGCTCAGGAGTTATTGACTCGGGAAACTCCAACCTGTGAATATGTGGCCAACTTCCTGCTCCTTCAGTTCTCTCCAGCGCTGGAAAGCTGATCCTATATTAACACGTCCTACTTCTTGCCTTATCGTAAGCCTTTCTTCACTTTCTTTCTTTGTTTTTATCCTCCATGTCAGTGTTAAAACCACTTTCTGCTAATGTCACACATGCGCACTGAACACTCTCTCCGCCGCATATTGCCAAGCCCCGCCCCTTTCTGCTCATTGGCTACACGTTTGTTTTGAATTTTGTTTAGTTTGTCGTCCCGACTCAGTTTTCTGAAGCATTTCTCAAACATCGGAGACCCTGCGTTTAATCTCAATGAGCTCATTCTGATATGTCATTGTCGTAGTAAACGCTCATAGACGTACTCAGAGACTTGCGGATGCTTCACATACTGTTACGAAGGATAATAAACAGATATAAATAAGAAAAATGTTGATGTAGTGATGTGGAGTTAGAAGATATTTGTTTAATTTAATGTTGGATACGTTGGCTTTCTTTTTTCACCGAACAATGACAGTGTGTGGTGTGTGTGTGTGTGTGTGTGTGTGTGTGTGTGTGTGTGTGTGTGTGTGTGTGTGTGTGTTAGCATGCCTACACCATAGGTTTAATCCTTTTCAGTTCTATTTGTACAGCACTTTTAACAATTTACAGTAAATAAGAAATATAGTACAAAAAGTTTATTATACAAAGATTATTAATATTTTACAATTATATCAGACTTTAGATTTAAATGTGTGTGTGTTTATCCCCAATAAACAAGCCTGAGGTGATTGTGGTGAAGAAAAACTCCCTTAGATGGAAGAGGAAGAAACCTTGTGAGGAAGCAGACTCAAAAGGGAACCTCATCCTCATTTGGGTGACACGGGAACTACTTTGTCTCCTAGATTAGTATAGACTTTCTAAGTGTCGACAAACTGCTGTGTGATAAACAGACCCAGACTCTCCATCACACATGTCCCCCAACCCCACCGGATGGAGTGTGTCCTTTCTTATTTATCCAGAAGAGTACATTTCAACAGGAAATGCTTGTTCTAGGACTTTGATTTCAGCCTTGATTATGTACGTAAAATATCACACAGCAGGTTCCTCCCTGGTCTTGGTGGAGGAAATGATGAATTATCACGACAACATTATCATATCGACCAATCAGGTTGTTGCTTGAATGGCGTTCGAGAACAAGAACAAGATGGAAGGCAGTTCAGAGTTTTAATGTAACTAGAGATCAGATCAGTGTTCTAAAGTTAGGCCAAGCTACCGGATCTACTGTACTCCTCCCCCTCCTCACTATTTTTAGTCAAATCAAAATCTAATCTTTATTTAATCTAGCCTGTAGCATTACCGCCTCACAAAACCCTCACAAAAAGTATACGTCAGTGAGCTGAAGCTGAACAGTTGCTAAAAGCCTCCATTGAACATGAAAATCGCTTCAGGCAGCACTTTGTCTGTAGAAAAACCACCTAGAGTAAAAACTCCTGAAGGCACTTGGCACCAAATATTTGGCAGCTTGATAGAACATGCACTGTGTGTATATGCGTGCGTGTGCGCGCGCGTGTGTGTGTGTGTGTGTGTGGGTGGGTGTGTGTGTGTGTGTGTGTGTGTGTGTGTGTGTGTGTGTGTGTGTGTGTGTGTGTGTGTGTGTGTGTGTGTGTGTGTGTTTTAGAAGAGCCACATATTTGTCAAAATAAGAAGCTTTTCCTTTCAGCCTCCTAAATCTCTGCTGAATCAAAACCTCTTTATTGCGTTTGTTACAGAATGGACTCCATTATGTGACTAAAAGTGAAACAAAACTGCATTCTTACAATAATCTCACCAACAACGAGACACATTCATTCTCTAATTCGTACTTCATGTCACCATCCACATCCACATATCAGCGTTTGTGCGTGTGTGTCGTCGGGCTAATTTTCTTAAACGTTACTAACCATCTCTTCCACGTCTGTGTGTTTCTCTCTGTCTCTTTGTTCTCGGCTCGTTCAGCAGTCGGCTGGCCCAGGGCGAAGGTGCCCAATGGGACGACCCTGAGGCAGGCTCTGTAGCCAATCACAAGCCGGCGCCACGCCAATTCTACCCAATCGCTCTTCTCCTCGTTAGCTCTCACCTGCTGGTAGTGTGGCTGATTTTAAGTCTTGTTTTCCTGCTTGCAAAATATCAATAAATTGCTGATTAAACCATAACCACCCTCGTGCTGTCTAACTTTGTTCTCCGCTCGCTCTGGGTGTAAAATGCACCATCTTTTTTCCCCTCTGTGGTGCATCTGGGTTATGCTTGTTTACTCACTTATCATTTCCCTGTGCTATCTGGGGTTTCCCTGGGGTTTGCTTGTTTTGTTTCCTACTTCACAGTAATTGCACGTCAAAGCGAGACATTATGTCTTATATAATATGGCGACAGATTTTCTGCCCCATGCTGATATATTTAGTTCAGCCATGCAACTACTGTAAAGCAGTGAGCAGCCCTTGGCTCAGGTTTATTCTTGTGTCTCGGGAGACCGCTACATCATCTCCGTCATCCACCCCTGGTGCCAGGAGCTAAAGAAAGAACCTGACCTCGCTACACACTGATTTACAAACTCAAGCAAGTTGTTTTCTCTAGATTTGGACCACTCTTCTAGCTTTTCACCTATATTTATTCATCTCCAGCTATTAGGAATAATGCGATCCAGCTCCTCGATGTCTCCTGGCGAGGAATAAGTTTGAGCAAACAACATGCTGTAATAACCTTTTTACACAGTTCACTTTCGTTATCTCATGCAATAGATTATGGTCATTACTGAAGCCTGATTAATATTCCTCTACAATGATGAGCTCGTACTTCTATCAATAAAACAATACATATCTGACTTAACATTATTATAAACTCATAAACAAGCTGGTTTGCCACTCTGACTGATACTAATTCATTTCTAATCGCAGTACATGCCAAATTGTTTCCTCTTCTCAAGCTACAGCAACTTCCAGCTATTCCAATATTAATATTATTATTATCCAATATTAATATTATTTCCCAGGCCATAAAGTCTATTAGCTAACTGACAAAATACTCACACTGGAGACTCCTTCCATTAATAGTAACAAAAATCTCATCACAGGACACTTCAACGTATCAGAAGTGAAAAGTTTTATCCATTTAATTTTCTTTACGTCCGCTATACAGTACATCTTTTCCTAGGAACGAGTCGTCACTATAGAAACCATACCGTATTAGAACAAGAACATTATTATACACCTCTGATCTGAATTACAGCCGTCAGAGATACCGCTAGGGAGCGAGCGCTAATGAACACCTTCTGACCAATCAGATTCAAGAATTCACTGTGGTTTAGTTAAGGAATAAACGCACAGCGAACATTATATTTTATATTGCGTAAAAAATAAAGTGAGCTAACCTGCAAAATAAACCCTTCAGAAGGGCATCAGCAGATTTACTCTCTCATTCTTTCATAACTCCATTATCATCTCTCCCTCTCTCCATCTCCCTGTAATCAGAGAAGGCTGCCGGATTGAGAACGTGCAAAAGAATATAAAATGCAGGAAGTATGCATTTAACATGCTGCAGCTGATGGCCTTCCCCAAGTACTACCGGCCGCCTGAGGGGACGTACGGGAAGGTGGACTCGTGAGACGACACAGAGACACGCCAGACTTTACTTCACTTAGTCTTTCCTTTTTTTTTTATTCTTCTGTGTTGAAAATAATGTTTGCTCCAGATGTGAGATCTCAAAGAAAAAAAATGCATGTACATATATATATTATATATATTAGTTTTTATTATTATTTTTGTTTTTAAACTGTTCACCTATTGCAATTGTTATAAGAGTGTTATAAGAGTGTTATTACGTCAATGAGATAAAGTTTGTTTAAGTGCTGTTTTGTGAACTTGTTAAGATTTGTGGATTTTTTTTGTTTAGTTTAGTTTTTATTTGTTAACAGATTACACTGTTACATACACTAAAGACTATTATTATTATTATTATTATTATTATTATTATTGTTGTTGTTGTTGTTGTTGTTGTTGTTGTTTTTTGTTTGTTTGTTTTTGTTTTTTTAAACACCAGGGCTTGACAAAATGTTTGTACCAATGCATCTGTTTCTCGTTTCTTTTATTTGCACATGTATTACATTATGTACATAGAGTATGAAGTTTCCATGCCACACACCCACAGTGGGCAAATCGTCCACTTAGCTTATTTTTTTTCTACAGTGTGCAATACACTTGGGTGATCAAGAATTGTTGAGTAAATACAAAGTCAAACAAATGATCTGGGGACTCGGGGTTGTTTTTTGTTTGACGTCACATGATTAACATGCTGGCATGAGCACTTTCTTCTCCATAGCTTTAAATATAGAATCTGCTCTGGTTTTTCTAAGAAAAGGTTTTAAAGGCTTTTTTTTGTCTCATAGATTGTTTCTGATTGTTCACATTCTTCACACACCCGCGATCATTCCTGAATATTCTCTCTCTCTCTCTCTCTCTCTCTCTCTCTCTCTCTCTCTCTCTCTCTCTCTCTCTCTCTCTATCTATCTACCTGTATCTCTCTCAACTCTCAGTCCCTCTCTCTCTCTCTCTCTCTCTATCTATCTATCTATCTATCTATCTATCTCTCTCTCTATCTATCTACCTGTATCTCTCTCAACTCTCAGTCCCTCTCTCTCTCTCTCTCTCTCTCTCTCTCTCGTCTCGTCGCTCTCCTCTCTCTCTCTCTCATCTACTCTATGCGATCTCATCTATTCCTATCTATCTATCTGTATCTCTCTCAACTCTCAGTCCCCCCCCCCTCTTCTCGCTCTTCTCTCTCTCTATCTATCTATCTATCTATCTATCTCTCTCTCTATCTATCTACCTGTATCTCTCTCAACTCTCAGTCCCTCTCTCTCTCTCTCTCTCTCTCTCTCTCTCTCTCTCTCTCTCTCTCTCTATCTATCTATCTATCTATCTATCTATCTATCTGTATCTCTCTAACTCTATCTATCTATCTATCTATCTATCTATCTATCTATCTATCTATCTATCTACCTGTATCTCTCTCAACTCTCTCTCTCTCTCTCTCTCTCTCTCTCTCTCTCACACACACACACACACACACACACACACACACACACACACACACACACACACACACACACACACACACTTACTTTCTATCTCACACTTTCTCCCTTTCTTCCCACTATCTAGACTGCATGCATGCATACATAGACAACATTTTATTCCTTTCAGGTAATTAATGTTAATCAGGGCAGAGCTATATGTGTGTGTGGTCCTCATAAACTCTATGTAGGATGTGATGTAAAGTGGTAATTAAAGCTCCACTGTGAAAATGTTGTGTAAGCTTAGGATTAGCATGCACTAAAGAACAGAGAGCTCAGTTAGTTTGTGTTCCTTTATGATAGCAGAAAGCCCATGAACTTTAAGATTCCTGTGACGATCATGTGAAGGTCATGTCAAGAGTTTTCTCTTCACACAAAGAAATGTGAAATTCAATATTGCGTCTGATTCCGGTGTCAGGTAATGTAAAGCAGGCGTGAAAAGCCTCCCAAAATCTGATGCGTTTCCCCCGAAAATGGGCTGATCGAATAGCAGTCGTATCTAAAGCTTTGCATTAAACCTAACCTAAACTAAACTGAAGCTAATCTTGTCTTTTTTTTAAGCTTTGAAAGGTTATAAAAACATCAAAATAAGAAAAACTCAAGAAATCAAGACACATTTTGTGATTTAAAAAGGAGGATTACAATCGAGGACACTTGAATACGAGCTACTGATGTTTTTAGTTTCCAGTCATTTCATATCCTACGATAACTATCATGACCAATCAGACTGACTCATTTGAACTGATTCATAACTTATTAGCGGTAAGTCAAAAAACATCAAGCAAGTGACACGTGGGCGCAGAGATGACTCCGGAAGCTGTCTCATGTGAATAACTGCTTTATTAGATTAATTTGGCTCACTCAAAAACGGAGTTAAAGACAAGTAGTTTTGTAAGAACATGGAACATAGTGCACACACCACTGATACAAGGATATGATGTATAAAACATAATAAATATATCCAATTTTGGAATGAATTTAATGATCATTTACAAAACCCCAGTACTGTACACATATGGGTTTATTTTATTAGATGAGTTTTGATTGGTTTGACATCATGACCTGGGTTAAAGTAAATGAGCAGAACCTTAGTTTGAATCGCGTTCTATTGGATGTTAAAGTACGTAAGCAGCTGAAGTACGATATATGCAAAGAGGAACTGCAACCGTCCAATTATTTACTCCAGTGTTACATAATCTAATGCAGTTTAGTTGGAAGACTGTTTTTTTTTTTTAGACTCGTTGTTCCTAGCTCATGCCTGTGGACACCAGTAAGACCAGTAGAACACCTTGTTACCGTTTCAGTCCAAGCCCTGTTTTGGAATTGTTTGGAGATGTTTAAGATTAAAAATGTGTTCAAATGAAAACAGTTAAAAATAGTCATCATGATAAACTACCTGACAGAACAGAAATCCACAACAGAAATGTTCCTAGAAACATCTAGTCCTTAAGGACACTCATACACTTATAGTTCACTCACTCAGTAACATTATCAAGCTTTTCCTATACGCTTTTTTTTTTAATGATGTTGAAAACTGTCTCATGTTTACGTAGAAACACAAACCCAAGTCATCAGGCTGTGAGGAGGTCTGTTCAGATTTTTCAGTCCTTGGCCACAGATGCTAGTTCCTCTCAAAGCATATTCCCATGAAGGCTTCTTTGTGATATGATCCCTCCAACAAGTCCTTGGTTTTCCCCAGGTGGACATCATTAATAACATGTCCAAACTACATCAACTGGTTCATTTTACTCCAGCTCTAATCTGAGCTTCTTCCAAATTGCAGAACTCCACACTCTAACCCCAGTAACCCTGTCAGAGGAATCTCATTCCCACCACCTGCATTCTTTCAGTCTCCTAAAACTGATGACCGTACGCGAGGACAGAGACATAGATTAAACCTCCTGTGGTCCTGCTTCACACAACCCCAAACAACAGACCAGAAGAGCGACTGTAACCACAATGCTGACCGTCAGTCTTTAATATTCCAAGGTCTTTTTTTTTCCCACATGGAATCATCCGACTCTTTTTGTAAGAGAAGGTGTTGATGTTGTCATCACAGCAGCGTAACGATTGAGAACTCGGATTGCTTTTCCTATAAAACTGTACAGGTGACATTTTTTTTCTGAGAAATATTTTAGCAAAAGATATGTGCAAATAGACAAATAGCTAGAAATCCATTCCACTTCTTCCCACTCTGACAGTCTTTCCGATCATTAAGGATCATCCAACTCTAAAATTTAGGGCATCCACCCCACTTTATAGCAAATACGATTAATTATTAGGCAAAACATGGCATCCAGCACAGCTTTTAACATCACATTATCTATATTATATACAAGACAACAGATAGCTGGAATATTTTTTCTAGACATCTTTAGATAAAGAAGTCTTTATGGCTGGAATAAACACTGCAGTTATTTTAGGCATTCAAACATTTTATCACAGCTATTTTTATGTGCTACATCAAACAGAATGCAAGGAAGAAAAAAGAACTTAAGTTGTACAAAAATAGATATAACACCATTTATAAAACAATAAAAAAGGAACCACGAGCACATTTGAACTGAGCATAACTCTAAAAACTTTGTATAATGTAGGTCTTTCTGTTAACAATAAATATTACTAGAGATTTATGGTTAATGGCATTAATACAGTTTCAGTCTGTTTGACACCATGCATAAAAAAAGAGCTTACTTACATCATGGCTGTGGTGTACATTTAGTGTACTAATTACAGTCATTGTTGGGAGTATAAGGCAGTTTTGAAAGCAGTTTCTGAAGAAATTCCTGCATCCTTGCGGAGAACGTTGTGGAGTTGGCAAGCTGATGTTGTTCACAGGCTAAACACGTGTTGCAGTTCTAAACGGTTTGGATATAAACTGCATGTTGGTTAAAACAGCCTCGGTGGGTTTAAATTATGATGAGAAATCAAAGGTAAGGTTTGCATTTTCATTGAGGAACAATTAAGGGGAAAAAACACCAGAAACAAGTTATATTGGTAATTAATTGAAGAAGAAGAAGAAGAAGAAGAAGAAGAAGAAGAAGAAGAAGAAGAAGAAGAAGAAGAAGAAGAAGAAAACGGAAAAGAAAAGAAGAAGAAGAAAAAGAAAAAAAAGAAGAGTTTTTTTTTTTTTTTTTGAGTATTTATGCAAATATCCAAATATCCAGTAATGTGGCAGCCACTCAATAATGCTCAAGAGCTTCACGTAATCTTCATAAACTGTGACATTACTGACTTTTTTGTTGTTGTTGCTATGGTTGCTAACTGATCACCGGTTTAAGGTTTCCAGTTCTCACTTTGGTGGTCTGCTTTTTTCCCACCCATCTGCCTACAGGATCAATATGTCGCGCTTCTAAGATGCTTTACTGCTCACCGCAGACTGCATATCTGAGCTATTCACTTCCTGCTACCCCGGACCAGTCTGACAGTTCTTCTCTGATCACTTTCATCAGCAAAGTAATTCATTTGTTAGCATGCAGACATGCATGAAAATCTAAGGAAATCCTTTGGCAGGAAATAATTAATTTTGGGTCTGTGGTGAACTCGGAATGACCCATTAGTTCCTCATGAGCTCTTGGTTGCTTAATTCCACTCGACTACAAACTGTTGTCAAAAGGATGTTATTTACATTGACAGTATTTCCTATCACACAAAGTGAGGATGAGGTTGTTTTGAGTCTGGTTTCTCTCAAGGTTTCTTCCTCATATCATCTCTGGGAGTTTTTCCTCACCATCGTCACCTCTGGCTTGATCATTAGGGAGAGATTTTAGAGATATATAATACTTCATTTTAAATTTTCAACTTAAAAAAAGTTATTCTGTTTCAATAAATCTGTAAATCTGCTTTGAGACAATGTGAACTGATAAAAGTGCTATACCAATAAATTGAATTGAATTGAATTGAAACAGTCAAGGGGGGAACGGTGGCTTAATGGTTAGCATGTTGGCCTCACACCTCCAGGTGGAGGCGGGTTCGATTCCCGCCTCCGCCTTGTGTGTGTGGAGTTTGCATGTTCTCCCCGTGCCTCGGGGGTTTCCTCCGGGTACTCCGGTTTCCTCCCCCGGTCCAAAGACATGCATGGTAGGTTGATTGGCATCTCTGGAAAATTGTCTGTAGTGTGTGTGTGTGTGAGTGAATGAGAGTGTGTGTGTGTGTGTGTGCCCTGTGAAGGGTTGGCACTCCGTCCAGGGTGTATCCAGCCTCGATGCCCGGTGACGCCTGAGATAGGCACAGGCTCCCCGTGACCCGAGGTAGTTCAGATAAGTGGTAGAAAATGAATGAATGAATGAAAGGATGAAACAGTCATATTTGACATTTGGTGCCAACATCGATACCACGGTCAAAATCATTGAAATCACTTTTATTTATTTATTTTTTAAGTTAACTGAAGCTCTCGAACTGTATCCCAATGATTCGATGCATCGCATTGCTGCCACATGACTGGCTGAGTGGATATTTGAATATAATACTGTACATAATAAAGAATTCATTTAATCCTTAGCTAGCTTAAAGCTGAAATCTATATTTTTCCAAGTGGTGAAAAAAGTAATAACTAAATAAATAAATAATATAAAAAGCATTTCAGTGGACTTACGATGTTGAGATTTTGGTAGGACTTTTTAATAGAGAAAATTATTTGTGACATTTCATTAATGTTTTCGTCTTCGTCCTTGTATTCTTCTTCGTTCAGTATAACGCTCAACTCCAACAGGTAGCAGTACATCGATTTCCGAGTGCATTTCTACAGACAGGAGGAAAGTCTATGATCAGCATAAAACTGCATTCACAAAAAAGTCACTAAAGAGGCAGATGAAGATATATTCATATGTCTGATGTAGTTTATCATCAAAGCAAAATGAACTTACATTTACATCTGGCAAAGGAGTGTACAAGGAAGCTGTCGATACCTAAAAACAAATCGTTTTGCCATCAATAAGCCAGTTTTTTATTTTGTTCAGAAATAAAGCACAGCAAGGGAAAAAAAGCGTTTATAAATGAAAATATGGCTTACGTTAAAAAATGGAGTCATGTTTTTGAGCACCACCTGCAGTTCTTTCAGACTCTGCTCACTGTGAGCGTCCACACGCGTCGTAAACACACTCAGACAGCTACACAGAGATGAACAATATCACTTTACATTTCTATCTTATTAGTCAGCATGTAAAATAAACTTGTTTTGTAGCCAGTACGTGAAACGAATCACTGCAAGGTGTAAATGTGCGAAACAGGGAGAGGAAATAATCTCCTACGTAAATAACATTTCAGTTATGGTTTTGTTTTGTGCTTTTCTTATTAAGTCTTCCAGAAAGAGTACAACTAAATAATACCAAGCAGTAAGAGGCGCTGACAGCTGTTTAAAATATGACGTGAATGCAAAACACAAAGCATAACAGGCATAACATTATAACCACCTTTCTTATATTGTGTTGGTCCCCCTTTTGCTGCAAAAACAGCCCTGACCCATTGATTCAACTAGACTCATGTTGAGGTAACTGGAACCAAGTTGTTAGCAGCAAATCCTTTAAGTCCTATAAGTTACAAGGTGGGGCCTCCATTGCCCCTTTTCCACTGAGGCAGTTTCGGAGCTGGTTCGGAGCCAGAGCCTAATTTAGAACCAGTCCTTTCTGTTTCGACAGCCAAAGCACCGGCTCTGAACCAGGAAAAGTGGTTCTTAAGTAGCACCAAAATGTTGCTGGTCTAGACTTTAGAACCGCATGCGTCAGGTGCTGAGGAGGGGCTACTGTTAGCGCTTTGATAATGTACCTCAAGTATACTAATGTTTAATACACTTTTACTTTACAGCAATATGATACATTATCAGCACACATGATAGTAGGTAGCTACATGCTAAGGTTAACTTTTTTTCTGTGTTAATGATAAAATAACGTTATGTACTTTATCGATTACAACCTCCGTTTATACAGATTACACAGAGCTGCACGTACACGTCGGATTCGCCGCGTTTGGATGCCAATGTAGTTCCGCAAAGCCATGAGCATTAACAGTAAAGCAACATCCGCCATTGTTGTGTGTTTGCCGCTGCTGCGCTAACGTTGCTGTGTAACGTGACCCGTGTACAGTGATATCAGACTCGGCTCTGTGACGGCTCTAGCCCATGGAAAGGCAAACCGGTTCTTAGAAGATTCGCCAGTGGAACCAACTTTGAACCAGCACCAGCACTAGCTCTGAACCAGCACCCGGTTCTTTTTGGTGGAAAAGGGGTACATGGATCTGACTTATTTGTTCAGCACATCAAAGAATTTGGAGGTTCTTGCTGCACTGCTCAAACCATTCCTGATACATTTTTGCTTTGTAAACGGCCGCATTATGCTGCTGAAAAAGGCCACAGCCATCAGGGAATTTCCTTTCCATAAAAGGGTGTACATGGTCTGCAGGGTAGGTGGTATGTGTAATATTAACATCCACATGGAAGGCAGGATCCCAGGATTTCCAGTAGAACATTAACCAAAGCATCACACTGCCTCCGACCGGATTGCCTTCTTCCCATAGTGCATCCTGGTGCCATGTGTTCCCCAGGTGATCGATGCACATGCACTCGGCCATTCTCTTGATGTAAAAGAAAATACAATTAATCAGACCAGGCCACCATCTCCCATTGCTATGTGGTCCAGTTCTGGTGCTCATGTGCCCATTGCTCTTGCTTTTGGCAGTGGACAGGGGTCAGCACAGGCACCCTATATGCAGCCCCATATGCTACAAACTGTGATGCACTGGGTATTCGGACACCTTTCTATCAGAACCAACATCAACTTCTTCAACAATTTGAGCTACAGTAGCTCGTCTGTTGTATCTTACCACACCGGCCTGCCTTCACGTGCGTCAATGAGCCTTGGCCGCCCATGACCCTGTCACCGATTCACCACTGTTCTTTCCTTGGACCAATTTTAATAGATACTGTAAACTTAGGACTGGGTGCTCCAGATGCTCTGACCCAGTCACCTAGCCAGCACCTGGTCAAACTCGCGCAAATCCTTAGTCTTTCCAATTTTTCCTGTTACAAACACACCAGCTTTGAGGACAAAATGTTCACTTGCTGTCCCACTATATCCCACCCACTAACAGGTGACATGATGAAGAGATAATCGGTGTTATTCACGTCACCTCTCAGTGGTCATAAGGTTATGCCTGATCGATGCATAAACATCTTCTCAGATCAAGCGATCACGTACCGGTTTCAAATGACTCGATTAACATTTTATAAATGATTATACCAGTCAATAGATCATTTCAGACATATTAATAATAGAATAAAGTTATTTCAAGTCCGATTGTCTAGTTTTAATTTAAGGAAAAACCTCCCACTCACCTAATACCTACTTTCTGGTTGTATTTATTTGACTAATCCGTTGATTTACAGACACTTTTTGGCCCACATTGGATGTTCAATAAGTCAGATTTGCAAATACCTGCAAACTGGAAGCTTCTGTATTGGTAATAAAACAGCTTGCACTTTTTAGGTGTTGGCTTTTGACAGTTTGTACTTTTTACACACCCAGACATTTCAGGCAAATCAGAAGCACCAGGAGTTTGTCTAGTATCTGCACATTTTTAATATGTGAGGATGAGAAACACATTATGACAGAGCTTCTACTGGATGGATTTATAGACTGTAATAGTTACATTCACCACAGTTTGTATTTTGTTTGCATAATGTTTGCACTGCCAGATTTATGTTCTGGCAACGTGACTGAGTAAATTCATCCTGTTGCATAAGGGGAAAAAAAAAAAAAACTTGTTCATCTTCCTGGTAGCAAGTAAACATTTCTAAACATTTTTATTTGCCCCTTTTCCTCTCAAACCTGAATGTTGTCTGTGTGATCATTCTGATGTGAAAAACATAAAAATTATATTGATTTATTTATTTATTTATTTTTTACATTGACAGACTTTATGAGCCGAACCTTAAGCTGAACTTCTCCAAACAGTATTTTAATGAAGGGAAATAAAGGACGGCAATTTCTTTTGATCAAGATCAAAACATGACCAGCTTCGTACTTCAGTAGATAAAGAATATTTTATGTTTTATATACCTTAGAATTAAGAAAGAATTCCAGCCCTCAAGGGTTATATGGTACTCCAGATTACTGCCAATGCCCCAAACAACACAGATACACCTCAAGGTTCTCTGCAAAAGAGAAGAGCATATTTTGTAAAGAAACAAAAACAACCATAGAAGTGCATTATTAAATAATTATTATTATTTTGAGCTTCTTAACTTGCATGACTATAAATACAGTTGAGTGACAGAAGTGTGTCAGTAAATTGCTCAGCCTCAATGTTCTCCATCACAGATTCAATCAGTCTCTGGAACTATACTGGTGCGAGGAACACCAAACGTCCCCCAGGTTTTGTTTTGGCAACAAGTCTTACTAATCGCTCCAAAGGTTCTCTGAGTACAATCAGTTAAGATCTGGTGAATGTGAAGGCACGTGATTTACGTCACTGCTTTGTTTGAGCCCTCAAACAGTGTGTCCTGTGGATAGAACGGAGTTATCCTGGAAGACTACGCCCACCAAGATAGTAACGTTTAAACATGAACTTTAGGTCAGAGGAACTATGTAACACTTGGTGACACCTCTTTATGGAGTGAAATGTCAACAACATAATTTAAATAAGTTACAATTTAACCTTCTCCATTTATTGTCAAGCATACCGTGTTAGCTGTTGATGTTCCCTGAAGAAGGAATCTTATCAATGTGCTAATAACCTAGCAAACCTTTGCAGTTCCAGTTAGTAGTTTACTTAGTTATTTTGTAGTTTAACTTTGCCAGTTGGAATGTACTGGTCGATGGAAATTTTTTCATTATATTTCTATGACTAAATCTACAATTCATTTCCACACCGATTCTACAAAGTTATTTTGAACTAAACAGCACAAATGTTAGATCATTTTAGTCAACCACTGATCTAAGTGTCATGTTAATATAACCAGTTTGACCAGCTTGGCTGGAGGTTTGACAGCTAGTAACTGGTTAGACCAAGTTGAACTTTCCAGCAGGGTAATGACTGTGAACCAACTAAGTAAATGTTTAAAAACCAATGTTTAAAAGCCACAGCATTTTTCAAATGAATATTATACTTAGAAAATTAAGTTAAAATGAACTAACTCTGTATATGGCTGGTTAACAAGCGTTTCTTAATTAATTAGCTAAGCAATTAGTAACAATTAGTTAGTAATTATCGATCTATGAAAATGATGCATACTGACATGCACTGGGATGGTATTCAAGTTACTAATAATTCAAATAGGTTATGAAACTGTAAATAAGTCATCAGGCTGTCATTAGTATGTCAGTATATAATATGTCCTGTAGTCTGTAAGATGTTGTACATGTACTGAACTCTGTAAGATCATTTCAGACAAAAGACTCATAAATAGTTCCGTCTAGTCAATAGTGTGATGCACTATGGAAATGTTTTTGTGTGTGCAAGCTTCTGTAGTGCTTTTATACACACTATTATATTAACATTCAATATGATATTTTGGACAATATATTTAGAAAGTGAAACAGAACCAATGAAGCTGTTGTGCTTGAAGCTGCTGTAGTGAAAACTAATCAAATACTTCATCAAATTTCATTTTTCTGTGGTGAACACAGACAAAGCGGAGTGATACAAACAGTGAAACATCTCAGTGCGGTTATACTAAATATTAAGTATATTATATAGTAAAAAGTATTTTATATATATAGTTGAATTTCTCTTGAAACCAGAACTTACTCTTGTATAGGTGTGTAGTATCTGGGATCTGACATTTTCTCACATTAAATCTTTCCACAGAGAAAGAGGACAGGAAACGGTTTTTGCAACTAACATAGATTTGTTAAAAACGTTCGTTGTTCTTTTTAGGTCATTTTTCAGGTTTATTCCAATATTCAGATAGGTGAGAATCTGAGAATACTATTAAACCACTATTAAATTAAAAAAATAAAATAAAATAAAAAGTTGAAGAAAAGTTATTTATTTAGTAAAGGATTTGCACTGAATTAAATGTTCGGTGAAGAGACCGTTCAAAGACAGTGTCAGCTCAGGTGTTTAAATAGCCAGGGGAATAAAGTCCACCACCTGAGTGCAGGACAGAGATGATTTTGGTGGTGTGATCTTGGTAGTTGATAGTTTTCATGTTAGGAGCTCAAAAAGAACATTGTTTTGAGGTGGTGGTCCATGTTTGATTTTGGTAGATAAGCATCAGTGTTTATAATCTGATGTGTGTAGCTACAGGGGGAATGCATAAATGTTTTGGTAGACCAGTTGGTATGCTGGTCTGTATTCTGGGTCAGATATAGAGACAGGGAAAACAAAGACTTGCTTGATTAGACAACATGCGATAGATGCTTTGGAAGTCTTTTAAAGTTTACTATGCTTTACATCACCTTTATTATCTCAATCTCACAGGTTGATCAAGGTTTCATATTATATTTACATATGCCGTGACATAATGACTGTCATTTTCTGTTAATAATTGAATTAGTAATTTATGTTTGCAATGAACTGAACCTTCTAGAAACCCTCTCAAGCCAGATAGAGAGCCAGATATATGGTTTAATCATACGGAAGAACATAGGACCATGAACAGAACAGCGTTTAAAGAATGAATGTTTAAAGAACATGATAATTCTATTTATTTCTGTCGTATTCATTTCCAGAGAATGTAAAGGAACAGCAGATTATAGCTTTTAATGGAACAGGAACTAACTAATAGAAAAATGGCTAAAATTATGATGTGCCATTTCCTAATAAATAGAAATTCATATGTATTGGGGAGTTTTAGGGTAGTTACAGTCACTCTGATTTGTGCCAAGCTGCTTCACGCCATACTGTTGTTGACTGTTATTCAGTCGTTTTTAATTCCCCCCTTTAAGGACTGTGCAGATTTCATATATTGGGAACAATAGTTCATGCACTACATGGTCAATATTTGTGGATGCCTGATCATCACTCCCACATGCGCGTGCTGAACATCCAATTCCAAAACCATGGGTGTTAATATGGAGTTAGACCATGCTGCTATAACAGGCTCGATTCTTCTGGAAAGGCTTTCTGGTAGATTTCGTGAGTTGCTTTGTCCATTCAGCCATAAAAGCATTAGTGAGGTCAGGGACTGATGTTGTGTGAGAAGACCCCAGGGTCAGTCAATTTATTCCCAGGGTGTTTAGCGGGTTCGAGGTCCGGGCTAAATACCGATAACTTGAATTCTTTCACTCCAAACCCACTTTGTATACAGGCCCACTGTCATGCTGGAACAGGTTTGAGGCCTGTTAGTCGCAGTGGAAGGATATTTAAATGGTAGAGAAATGAAAACAAAATGCTATACGATTGTGTGAGTCCAACTTTTTGGAAAAACAAATCGAAGAAAGCCTAAATATAGGTGTGATGATCAGGTTTCCCTAAATGTAGTGTAGTGTATAATGACAAGCTGTTATACATTAGTTATACATTATTTATTATTTATTCATTAGTTATACATTATTTAGTATTTATTCAGTCTGACTCTATCTTCTTTTAAGTGATAGATAGATAGATAGATAGATAGATAGATAGATAGATAGATAGATAGATAGATAGATAGATAGATAGATAGATAGATAGATAGATAGATAGATAGATAGATAGATAGATAGGAATAGTTTGTGGTTTGTGCATAATAATATGTAAATGTCAACAGCACTCTAATTGAAAGGTTGTGATTTCGATTCCCAGGGCTACCAAGCCCCTAATCAAGGCCCTTAACTCTCAAATCGCTCAGTTGCTTCCCCCCCCCCTTAAGAGCCATAACAGTTTTTATACAATTTACATTGTTAATATAATGGAGTATTTATTGATTTTTGGCCCAGTGCCACATTGATTTGTCTTTTATGTCTATCCAAATTCTGCTGCTGGAGATCAGTATTCTGTTATGTACTAGCATTATAATGGATTAATTAGTATTTTCCTGAAAATATTTGTTATGCTGACTAAATTTTTATTTTATTTTATTTTTTAACCAGTGTTTAACTTTCTCAACTGTTGTATCTAATTTACACCTTTACATTATTTTACACAGTCATTTCCTATTCTTTGTCATATATACAGTATACAGTACAAATAGTATGTTGGAATGTTCGCACGTGAAAGCAAATTCTTCTTGTTTGCACACCATTAACATATAAAGTGTGTGTAATGTGCTTTTCAAAACTGAATTGTGTGTATTACATCTGTATTCAATCTTTATCCAGATGACATGCATATTAATTGTACAGTGTAATGCAGTAGTTAAAATGCTGATTTATAATGTATAGAGTAAGACAGAAACACAGTGAAAGTCTGAAGGTCTTAATAAGTGTGTAGCTCATAAGACCTCATGCATCTGCCTGCCAAGTTCTCTGAACTGAACTGAACACTGAACTGTTTTAAACCAAGTGACCAAGTTCAGCTTGCCATACCGAAAGCAACTTTAGCATGCACAACCAGAGCATTCTATTTGGTTGCACTTTTTCCTGCAAGCCACTCCTACATGTCGTCAACACACGAGATCCGAAACTGAAAGTGTTTCTGATTAAAAACATGCGTCACTTTTGTTCACCTCTATTTCTGTCTATTTGCTCGCTATGGCATTTTACGCATTTGGCGCCAATACAAAATCATCATAATAATGGAAGAAAATTGGTTTGCATACTTAAAAGTTGAAATTCACATGGCGAAATCCACGTCCATTTTACTCATGTGAATGCTCAGAACAATTATTGGTATTGCATGCAAGAAGATTTCGGGGTCAAATTTATTTTGGTGGTAGACAACGTATAAAATTAAAAAAAAAAAAAAAAAAAAAAAAAACATTTCCGCATGATGTTAAAACGTTGACTGTCATGTATGATGGTATATATATATATATACACGTGTGTGTGTGTGTGTGTGTGTGTGTGTGTGTGTGTGTGTGTGTGTGTGTGTGTGTGTGTGTGTGTGTGTGTGTGTGTGTGTGATAATGTATGCCTTTACTTATATATATAAGTATTATTATATTAATGCATATAATATAATATAATATAATTTAATATAATATATTATAATAATAACATAATATAATATAATAATAACATTGTTCCTTTTGGAGCAGTGTACAAGTGTGCGCACAGGAGAAACCCTGGTGAGTTAAGCTGTTCTTTGCACCTACCTTTGATTTATGCTTTCTGGGTTTACTCCCAAATCCCGAGACCAAAATGAGGAGCAGGATGAGAAGGAAGCTCATCGGCGCGATGTCTACCAGGGCCATGCAATTCTTCTTCACATTTTCTCATCATGTCAAAGTCCGAGAGTTGATCCGAGCGACAGATCATACCGCTCCCACGTCCTTCTCACTCCGTCCATACGTGCGCACTGTCGGATACATGCATCACATTCCCAGTGTGAGCACAGCTGCGTAAAACCCAACCTGTGTTGCACACTCCACGACAACTACACGTAGCACTGTAACCCTCCCCAAAGCCGTATCATAGCTTTCACTTCGCACAGCAGTTACATAAGTGGCTTTCCATTGAGCTGAACTATCAAGAGGAAACGTGCCACTAGTGTCAATGGGTGGAGAAAACATTTGGGCCGGTTTGCCGGCTTTTTTTTTTCGACACATGACAATTATTTTACTTATCATTATCATGTTTACCTGTCTTCATGCAAACTCCAGATTCATATGGAACATTTGGCCATATTTTAATGCACCACTTTATTATCCTATATCATCAATAGGTTCAAATATTTTCTAACATTATTAGTGTATATCGACTTAATGACTTTAGAGATACATATTTTTTATCCTAAGCAATCTATATTTATTTGTGGATGTTTAAACAAGGCAGCATTCAACATGTCTGGCTTAGCCTTGGGTTTCGTGCATGGTCTAATCATTTACTGCTCTGTTTGTTGTTTTATCATTGCTGATTACTGTATACTTTAATTAATGTTTTGTTCCAACTAGCTTTGTTCCAACTATGCGTGTTAGGACAACTGAGTGGCTTCTATCAACAGACCACATAATGCAAAATGATCAATGCTGTGTCTGATATGGTCTATGGTTGAAAAAAAAATTGGAACAATGTTTTAGACTCATGGTATCTTAAGTATGTGACCTAGTGAACCAGAGTTAATGTGTCTCCAATGATAGAGACTTAAGCTCTTCTGTACGTCTGTCTGGATAAAGGCGTCTGCCAAATGCTGTAAATGTAAATGTAAATATGGGCTGGAGCTCTGAAAAGCCACAGTTTCAGGGTTGGGTTGCTTTTTTTTTTCCGGGTTGCATTTTTTCATTTTATGCATAAATATTTATACATAAATATACAGTACTTTAATCACTTCACTTAAGTTGGATTCCCTATGTCGATTACAGACTGCCGGATCAAGTCAAGTCAAGTCAAGAGAAAAGGCTTTTTGTCTCAATTCAATTATATATGAGTACACAGGAGGTACACAATGAAATGTAACATTGTTCATCCAAGACACTGGTGCTACATAAAGACACAAAGCTACATAAGACAACATAAAACTAAGGGCCTAAATTGACCTATTAACATGAAATGCATGTGTGTAACCTTGACGAAATACAAAAGACAGTGCAATAAACTACAAAATTGGTAAAAGACAAGAAACAAATGCATATATATATATATATATGTCTGCATTTGTTTCCCTTTTTGGAGCTATAACAACAGGTATTTTGGAAATGCTTTCTGGAACATGGCTTTTGGAATTTCCTGTTATGCCTGGCACTGATGCCATGAGAGAGGGTCTGGAAAAGTTTATGCTAGTCACGGGAAAAGTTAATGTTAATGCAGGCAAATACAGTCTAGACAATCCATATACACTTGGCCATAATAGGAAATCACTCAGGTCTAGGTATTTAAAGTACAGAATGTATTTGAGTTAGAAAATGGTTTGGAAAATAAGTATAAAATAGGTCATTTGGGCCCTATCAAAAAACAACACCATTATCATCACATTTGTTGACAATGGAAACATTTTTCGGATCATATGCTGTGGAATTTTAAACTATTGTGAGGGAGAGTGAGAAACCCCACGGTGCAAGAATCTTTCAGGTCTGAGAACCATGACCTGTTTTTTTGTTTTTGCTTTTGTTTTTTCATCAATGAAGGTGCCTAAGACTTTTATACCATATTGAGTACATGTAGCTGTTCATGGGTATGACTTTATGCTCATTATGTAATTTTAATACTCAATGGTTAAAAGACTTACTGTTAGATGTAAGGGGTGGAAAAGGGTGACCGGGAATGTAGGTTTTCACCCCTGAAATGTCACTAGCCATTCCAGAAGATGTAGTCTGTTGTTCAATTTGAGCTTTGAAGAACAAGCCACTCAGTCATAACACAATTTTTAACATGCATGTCTTCACTGGCAATTTGTTCATACAAGAGCGTCCTATCCATTTGTGAATATACCTTGTGCATTGTAATGAGTTAAAAAAAAAAAAGACTGTCACATTTGAACACATACATCTCAGACTGCAGGAATGGCTGATATAATGAATAAAGAAGAATAAATCTCTCATTCTAGATCAGTGGATTAAGTATGCATGCTCTTGAGGCATGATGTGGCAACCTTGGAAAAAAAAGCAAAAATTGTTTTGAAATTTTTTTGTTTTGCAAGAACTACATGTAGATATAAGAGGACTCGTGGACTTATTTAATGAAAAGAATCATGTATGATAACCAAGTTTTTGCAGTCAAAGCAGGGTAGTTTGCAGCTATGCAGCCTGTTATATTGTTTGATTCATTTCTGTCTGGTTTCTGTAGGAATACTGATTTCTTGATTGTTGTTTGATTAATTTGTATTCTGAGTGAGGTTTATGAAGTGTTTGTTGGTTGGCCTTAAGCTATATCTAACCTTGAAATATATATATATATATATATATATATATATATATATATATATATATATATATATATATTCATTATTTTTATATTCAAAACGTTTGGAAGTTATCAAACACATATTGATCAATTTACTGAAGTAATGCGTAAGTTTGATTTTGAATCATTCATTCATTCATTCATTTTCTACCGCTTACCTGAACTCTCGGGTCACTCAGGCGTCATCGGGCATCAAGGCAGGATACACCCTGAACGGAATGCCAACCCATCGCAGGGCACACACACTCTCATTCACTCACTCACACACACACACTACGGACAATTTTCCAGAGATGCCAATCAACCTACCATGCATGTCTTTGGACCGGGGAGGAAGCCGGAGTACCCGGAGGAAACCCCCGAGGCACGGGGAGAACATGCAAACTCCACACACACAAGGTGGAGGCGGGAATCGAACCCCCAACCCTGGAGGTATGAGGCAAACGTGCTAACCACTAAGCCACCGTGCCCCCTTGATTTTGAATCAGAAAAATTATTTATAAATGACCAAAAGTCTCAGTGAATCTACCGAAATCATGTAATCATTGACTATGTTGAATACAAGCTCTCACTAGAAAAATGGGACTTGGGAAGATTGTACTTTTTTCTTGAGTTGGGGATTGTTTTTGGAACTATTTTTATTGTTATTTGCAAATTAGAAATGATGTAAAAGAATGCATCACAGGTTCTAAAACTGAAACCAGGCAATCGTATGTTGTATTGTTTGTGCTGTTGCAATCTGTGAACATCAGCCAACTTAAAGAAGTCTGGTCCAACAAGATGAATGTCAGTGTGTCAGAAGGTTTGGGAAGATGTCTTGTTAAGAATTAATAGCTGTTCCATAAATACTAGGGATTTGTTCATTCAGTTTATACACCACATTTCTGACTTGAAAAGTAGAATAAACAAAATATCTACCTCCATATAATCACAGATGAAAGTTTCCAAAGAGGAAATTGCCAATTGTTGTTAAGTCAAGAGTCAAGTTAAAAGTAGTTTTTGTCCTATCTTGTATATGTTGGTCAAATATTTTTAATCGATTATAAGTGCATACAAAATAAATTTGATCAGCATCTGGTAATTTTTAGATATTTAGAACATGGACAAACAACTGTCCTTCCCCTCTAATTCTCACGCTTCAGATTCACAACGCTGATGCCTGTCTAAAAAGCCAAAAATTGGACCATTGGACCAAAAATTACCTCAAAGCTCTTATTACTTCTAACACTGCAGCTCGCTCCCTCAGATCTACCAGCACTGCTCGACTGGTCCCACAATAGATATACAACAAGACTCTTTTCTGTTCTGGCACCGAGGTGGTGGCATGAACTTCCCCATAGAGGTCTGAACAGCTGAGTCACTGGCTATCTTATTTATGAACAAAAATCGTCTTCTGCAAATGATACAAAATGCGGCTGCACAACTTATTTTCAACCTTCCTAAGGTCTCCCACACCACCCCGCTGCTGCGATCCCTCCACTGGCTTCCAGTAGCTGCACACATCAGATTCAAGACACTGATGCTTGCCTACAAAGCCAAAATATTGACCATTTCTCTCTTACCTCAAAGCTATTATTACTACTCACACTGCAGCTCAGTCCCTCAGATCTACCAGCACCGCTCGACTGGTCCCACAATCTCTCAGGGTAAGATGTAGGTACTGTATTCAACAAGACTCTTTTCTGTTCTGGCACCGAGGTGGTGGCATGAACTTTCCCTTGAGGCCTGAACAGCTGAGTCACTGGCTATCTTCAAACGACGATTGAAGACCTACTTATTCATGAAACACTTCAACTAGCACTTCATTTCAGTTTATTGTATGGGTGTATTTGAAACAAAACAAAACAAAACAAAAAACCTTAGAACAATGTTTTAGACTCATGGTGTCTTAAGTCTGTGGCCTAGTGAAGCAGAGCTCATGCATTCAGTGACAGACTTAAGCACTTTTGTACATCGCTCCGGATAAGGGCGTCTGCCAAATGATGTAAATCTAAATGTAAACTAAATTCAAACGTTTTGTAAATATCAAACTCTTCCTGAAACACTTTAACTAGCATTTATTTTCCCTATATATATATATATATATATATATATATATATATATATATATATATATATATATATATATATATATATATATATATATACAGGGCTCTCAAGTTTTGAAGACAGGCAAGCTTGACATCTCCAAATCCCCCCACCTCAAAAAAAACAAAAACAAAAAAAAACCAATAATGGGGGAGATGTTGTGTTTGGTAAGGATCACTGACTGCAATTTAACCAAGTATTATTAATTTGTGTGTGTGTGTGTGTGTGTGTGTGTGTGTGTGTGTGTGTGTGTGTGTGTGTGTGTGTGTGTGTGAGAGAGAGAGAGAGAGAGAGAGAGAGAGAGAGAGAGAGAGAGAGAGAGAGAGAGAGAGAGAGAGAGAGAGAGATTATGACTGGTGGTGTTTATTGTGTGTTTGTTGCCTTTTTGGACTCCTTTATCAGTTGTAATGTTGCTCCTATTTAAAACAGTTCGGCTCAAACACAGCCATTTTTAGGGTCATGATTGTTTCGTTTTGAGGTTTTGTTCGAAATACCCTTTTTTTCATTGGTTGTTGCGTTAAATCTTAACCAGATAGTGCTATTTTCTGATTGGCTATTGTGTGGCCTCTTTTTTTTTGATTGGCTGATAAGTGTCAGGCTTGATTAAGCGGTGAGGTCCGATATATTTTGGGCGCTGCGGCTTATTAAATATATGATAAATAGTCAAAAAGTTTTTCTGCGTGAGAAATATGATGTGTGGCAGGAGAGCGTGAAAAAATACCAAAATGAGTGACTGTAAATCTCTATGCATGACACCTGACAGCCCTGTATATACACACACACACACACACACACACACACATACACACACACACACACATATATATATAAATAAACCCTGAAACCCTGAACAGAGCTTAAGGTTGATGGTATCCTAAGTCTGTAACCTAGTGAAAGAATGTTAATGTATTCATTGATAGAGACTTCGATGCTCTTTTGTACGTCACTCTGGATAATGACGTCTGAAAAATGGCGTAAATGTAAATGTATATATGGATACGATGCAAATTTCAAACAAAACTTCCTAAAGCACCTTCCTGTCTTCTGGCACCTGCGAAAGGACCACACCTTAATCAGTTAATTACATAATACGTTACATAAACCTAACGAACACAAAACAAACTACAGTAGAACAATGCAGCAGAAACAATGGACCCCATAACCCTAATAAGAAGGGCCAATGTTGCATCCTTCACTGCTGAAAGTCTGGTTTCAATATTGACCACTGCATTCAGGTTAAATCCCCTGCATATTTACATTTACATTTACAGCATTTGGCAGACATCCTTATCCAGAGTGACGTACATAAGTGCTTAAATCTCTAACGTTGGATACATTAATGCATATAGCTTGTAATGCATGCATATATACACACGTGGGCAAAATTGTTGGTACCCATCGGTCCATGAAAGAAAAACTCACAATGGTCACAGAAAAAACATTAATCTGACAAAAGTAATAATAAATAAAAATTCTATGAAATTTAACTAATGAAAGTCAGACATTGCTTTTCAACCATGCTTCAACGGAATTATATAAAAAAAAATCATGGAACAAAAAAAAAAAATCATGGAACAAAAAAAAAAAATTATATAAAATTTTTTTAAATAAAAATTATATAAAAAAATTATATAAAAAAAAACTCATGGAACAGGCCAAGACAAAAATGATGGTACCCCTAACTTAATATTTTATTGCACAACCTTTTGAGGCAATCACCGCAATCAGACGATTCCTGTAACTGTCAATGAGACTTCTGCACCTCTCAGAAGGTATTTTGCACCACTCCTCATGAGCAAACTGCCCCAGTTGTTTCCGGTTTGAAGGGTGTCTTTCCATACAGCATGTTTCAGCTCCTTCCAAATATAGCATTAATGCATATAGATGCCTATAGCTGGAATCTCCAAACCTATGCCTTTTTTTTATGAGTTTTATTATATAATTCTGCACTTTATTATAACACTTTATGATACAGAACAAGAGCATACACATGGATTGCTGTGTTTCACCTATTCTTGTTTGTGTCCTTACCGTTTGCCTTACAGGTCGTTCTGGCTGCACGCCAATGATCGTCATAATGAATCATCGGTTCAGGTGAGTAAACCTGGTAAAACACCCTCTTAACACCTGGTTAATTATTATGTCTCTCCTGCCATTACATGTATGAAATCCCCTAAACACCACATGCTGTTGATGAGTTGTCTGATAAGTAAAACCATGATTTATTACAGAAACTGTTAGCCATTTGAGCAATGAGGAGATTGAGAAATGTTGGATGAGTAATACAGGGAACGGATCAATCGACGGAATGCTATCAATAAAAAAGGGATCTGGAAAATAAAAAGTGACTGTAAACGATAAGGATTAAAGAATAAAAGGAGTAGGTTATAATGCAGCACTGTTGGATTCTCTAATCTGATTGGTTGGAAGGTGAAGATGTCTGTAATCACTGATACGATGTAGTTTTCTGTGAAGCGGATGATTATTTAGCATTTATAAGAGTCTTCCACAGTTTCACTGGAGGAAACAATTTCCCAGAGATTAAAATACTCAAATACAGTATGTCCCCCACGGTGGCTTAGTGGTTAGCACGTTCGCCTCACACCTCCAGGGTCGGGGTTTGATTCCTGCCTCCACGTTGTGTGTGTGGAGTTTGCATGTTCTCCCCGTGCCTCGGGGGTTTCCTCTGGGTACTCCGGTTTCCTCCCCCGGTCCAAAGACATGCATGGTAGGTTGATTGGCATCTCTGGAAAAATTGTCTGTAGTGTGTGTGTGTGTGTGTGTGAATGAGAGTGTGTGTGCCCTGTGATGGGTTGGCACTCCGTCCAGGGTGTATCCTGCCTTGATGCCCGATGACGCCTGATATAGGCACAGGCTCCCTGTGACCTGAGGTAGTTTGGACAAGCGGTAGAAAATGAGTGAGTGAGTGAGTGAGTGAGTGAGTGAGAGAGTATGTCCATGTTTCCTGTTTCTTGCCGTTTACATGTTTGTTTTTTAGCATTTATTGGAGTCTTCCCCAGTGTCAGCGGAGATACAGCTGAAAATATGTTCTCAGACATAGGGATAACCCTCAGGGGAAGGATCTTTTGCTTTCCTGTTTCCTGCTGAGCTACAGAGAAATCACAGTTTAGTAATAGACGCCCTTCTATGTCCTGTAGATTTTAAACTAAATGGGTTTAATATTCAAAGCAAAAAAGAACCAAATTTGGCCAAAAACGTTATATCGTATCCTGACGCTCCGTAGTAGTAGCCGTCGTCGTCTGCGCCACTCTGCCAGCCAAACTTATGATTGCGAGCTGAAAACGGGAGCAAATAAAGAGAACCGGTTTCAACAACATCGCTACTTCTGGATTCAAGATGGACAGGAAATCTTGCAGTGAATGTTGTTGCCTTTAGGATTGAGAAGGAACACGACTTTACAGATGCTCTTTATCTACTGCTCTCACACACAGTGGATGGATGGATGGTTTTTATCTACCCTACTAGGGACAATATTTTCCTAAAAAATGTTCCTATCTTCAAAGTAAATGGTGATATCAAACCCAATCCTGCTCTCTGAGATGTCCTAAAAGCTTGTTAAAAGAAAATAAATTCATCTAAAATTTAAGGATGTTATCTTCAACCACTAAAAATTTCTGTAAAGTTAACCAACAGAAGGGCAAACAAACACATCACACTGAAACTTTTTTAATACTGGAATTTTTTATACCGATCTAAAATGTCCCATGAGTAGAAGCCATCTTTATTTTGTCACATATACATTACACCACAGTGAAGTTCTTTCTTCACATATCCCAACTTTAGAGGTTGGGGGTCAGAGCACAGGGTCAGCCATGATACAGCACCACTGGAGCAGAGAGAGTTAAGGGCCTCGCTCAAGGGCCCAACAGTGGCAGCACTGAGGCTTGAACTCTGAGCCACAACCTGAGCTTTAACCACTTTAGCCACTAGCTTCTCCCAGTCTGTCAGTTTACTGGAAAAAAATAACAATGCAGTGAGGAATATTGTCAATTAATGATTATTTTTAATTTATTGTTTTTTTTATTTTATTTGTGTTTATTTTTAATTATGATTATTTTTTTAAATAATTCTTATTAATCGTCTGCTAGTTCTGGTCCACTAATTTGATTGGATGAGCGAATAGATAAGGAATAATATAACATAATAAAATTCCACTTCTTCTTCATGACATCAAGCAGATGGAACAAACTACCATTTTCATGAATCTCACTTCTGACTTAAACCACCAAAGCTGATCAGATGTAGATGAAAAGGATGACAGGAAGACATTTTCACCAGGGATTTATAGATTAATGGACCAAAAAGAGAAATTATTTGGCTATATATGAATTGTATGGGGTGCACGGTGGCTTAGTGGTTAGCACGTTCGCCTCACACCTCCAGGGTTAGGGGTTCGATTCCCGCCTCCGCCTTGTGTGTGGAGTTTGCATGTTCTCCCCGTGCCTCAGGGGTTTCCTCCGGTTTCCTCGGTCCAAAGACATGCATGGTAGGTTGATTGGCATCTCTGTAAAATTGTCTGTAGTGTGTGTGTGTGCCCTGCGATGGGTTGGCACTCCATCCAGGGTGTATCCTGCCTCGATGCCCCATGATGCCTGAGATAGGCACAGGCTCCCCGTGACCCGAGGTAGTTCGGATAAGCGGTAGAAAATGAATGAATGAAAGAATGAATTGTATTGTATTAGTTACTGAATATTACTTTTGCTATTGCACTCACAATTGTACAAAAGTATCCCAGCCATGCTGATCTTAATTATAAGCTTAATAATATTCACTCAGATAACAAGAATGGATTTTATCAGGTACTTTTAAAAGCAGCATCAACAAAACTCGACAGCAAGTTTTATATAACTGGACGAAATTCTGTCCTCGTCTTGTAGACGGTTAAAGCAGCTTTAAATATCAAAATGAGGTGCAGTTGGAGAGCAATAAAACATTACTCATTAGGACCACTCAAATTTTAAAGATGACCTTTAATAACATGACTATATCATAAACGTCTGCACAGCCGTGACTCCGTTGTCTCTGATTTAATCTCATTTGCCTTCGCTAACTGAGCTCACACCGAGACTCAGGTTGTTAAGTTTATCCACTGCTTCAGCTTCATCTTCGTCATCTTCATCTCCCTCCTCCTCCTCCTCCTCGTCCTCATCATCATCCTCTTCCTCGTAATCGTCCTCGTCGTCGTCGTCTTCCTGGTCAGCGGCTCCTCCGGAGGCGACGCTTTTCCAGTAGGAATCGTATCCTGACGCTCCGTAGTAGTAGCCGTCGTCGTCTGCGCCGCTCTGCCGGCCAAACTTATGATTGCGAGCTGAATACGGGAGCAAATAAAGAGAACCGGTTTCAACAACATCGCTACTTCTGGATTCAAGATGGACAGGAAGTCTTGCAGTGAACGCTGTTGACTTTACAGATGCTCACACTGACCACTAGACACCAGGTCCCGTATTCACGAAGCTACTAATAACGATCTCCTAATTTAGTTTCAGAAATTCTAGCCAAGAATTTTATCAGAGCAACTCAGAGCAAGGACAATACAACAACTTTTATCTGAGAGAGGAGGCGGGGCTTAACCCTGTTACTAGGTATGACACACTCTTTTGAAGACTGTTATTGGTTGTCCAAGAAAAAAAAAACTGAAATCTGGTCTATTATAAACCTTCACTTTGTCTATGTTAAGATATTCGAGACTATATCGCTTGTGACCGATCATATTAGAGGTGCTCGAACATCAGTACGTTATAAATGTAATAAATCTAACGTAAACATCTCCGACACGGAGCAGAAATGTCAGAGACAATCATATCCTTTTCACCACTGTGACATTTCAGCTTTGTTTCAGTTTCTGTTAGTGTATTACTAAATCTCTAGAAATATATACTCATACACACACATCATTTCTGTGCTGTTCGGAGACGTTAGCTCTAATATGATTGGTCAGAAAAATTATCTCTACACTATCTAATCTCTATCACCTTATTAACTTATTAAATATTTCAGCCTTTCTGGTAAAAAAAAAACCATTAAGCCTCTTAAAATTCCTCCTCACTACTTGTTATTAATGATTAAATCGAGAGCTGATTTAAGGGTTACGATGCTTATGAATGAATAACTTAATAATCTTCTTAGAATTTCATCACTCGGAGAAACTCGTTACACTAATGGCCTTTTTACACCCGGTCACTTCATGTGTTGTCTCTGATCCGATAGCTATCTGATTTGTTAAAACGTACTTCCGTTTGGGAGGAGTATAGCGCTGACGTACGTGTCTTGAACAACCACATGCATTTACACCTGTCCAGTTTCATCTGAAATGCGTCCCAGACCACCTCCTGAAGGGGTTTGAACCATCAGATTTATATCCATCCCGAAAACCCTTCAGGGGGAATTTAGACTTGGTCTTTTTACCATCGGATAGCTATCTGATCACAGAAAGCGCATGAGGTGTCCGGGTGTAAAAACCCCCATAGAATGTTCATGAATACAGGACTAGATTATTATTATTATTTTTTTTTTAAATGAGCTATGAATCCACCCTAAAGTATATGAAATGCAGAGGAATTTAAAATTCCCGTCATTGCCATGTCAGATTCCTGCATTACCCAAAATGGCACATGACTCCCTTTGGCTACTCATGCATTGGGATTTAGTCCTTACTTCATGTTAGCTAAAAAGCTGCACTTCTGTCCTTGACAATCTTGTGTCACGCTCGTCGTCTCGCAAGTCGTTAACTAGCCGAGTCTCTTTGCTATGTGATGGTGTGTGTTTGTATCCTGGAGTGTGTGTGTGTGTGAATGTTGGAGGGTATTTTTCACACTCACTGGACATGCTGAGATCTTTAGTCTCCTGGGTTTGGTGACCGCACTTAGGACACGGAGGCGCCTTGCCTTTCTCCTGTTTGAACACTTTGCTCCGAGCGTGCTCGTCACAGAAGCAGGCCTGTTAGGAAACCAAACCACGATACATTACTGGAATCCTTTTTAATATTTAATACATCACAATATCATTAACTGCACACAAACCACAAGCCAAAATAGCACTTACAGGCTGATTGAAACCGCAATGAGATGCTGTCAGTGTTTTGCCTACGGAACTGAGATGCTTTTGAAAGAGGAACATAGAAACTAAACCGACTGACATGGTGATGTTTGGGCTGCTCAGTGTTCATGGTCGTCACGGTGGATATTTCGGTCATCGTGTTAGTTTAAATGCCCCTCCTCACACATTTTATCCTGGCTTGGGTGGGACCGGCACTGAGAGTTAAAACTTCAGTGGCTGGGGTTGTTAACTGCCCATGAACCGAACCCGGGTCACGTCTATGAGAGCACAGGATCCTGCCGATGGCCCGCCAGGAGGCAACTACACTAACCTGACATATAGGGATGTGTTAGCTTAGTGGTTAAGGTGTTGGACGACTGATCGGAAGGTTGTGATTTAAACCCCAGGTCCACCAAGCTGACACTGTATAGCCCTTGAGCAAAGCCCTTAACCCTCGATTGCTCATTCAATATAAAAGTCCCTCGGGATAAGGGTATGTGCTAAATGCTAGAAATCTGGATCTAAATATTTGACCAAAAAAAAAAGCTGGTGGTGGTGGGGGGGGGTTTCCTGGTTGTAGGAGATACAGGAAGGGAGGCGTATTTCATTCCCACACTCTCAGAACCCAGGACCGTGCACATTGTTCTAACATACACACTCCTCAATGACACAGAAGAGAGGTCACGGAATGAGAGGTCCCTCGTGGATGAGAGGTCTCATTCGTGTCCTTCTTGTGTCATTGTGGATGGTTGGAAAAATTTTGACGGGGAATTTTTAAATCTTGTTTCTGTTCCAGCTGTTCCATGCCTTTGCCTTCACACGACAATTTCTGCAAAGCTTCACATGTTTATCTTTATCTTATCTTTAATTGAGTGTGGAGTAAAGTTCCTTCTAACATACTTTGTATCTTGTACATTCGGCAGTAACTGAAACCGACATAACATAGGGAACGTGTCGAACTGCGAAACGTGTCGAGTTTGAACGTTTTAGCCTTTAGTATTCTAGAGATACGGGTGCAGGAGGCGGGGCTTATTTTATTCCCATGACGTCAAAGCCCATTTGACGAACACACTCATCGTCCCTGCATTAATGAGACCACCTCAATAATAAATAATAAATAAATAAATAAATAAATATATCAGGACTCGATAGGGTAGAGTTATATGAGGTCGTGTCGTCACGGAAACCGACGTTCGCTTTCATACTTTGTTGTGTACGAAGCTTCGGCGCACGTGGTTGTGATTTCAAAACTGATTCACGATTTCTTTTTCTCTCCGTATGTTGAGTTTGTGTCACTTCACGAAGAACCGAGAAGTTGGCACGGCGTGACTAACGAACTGTCTTTAAATGCGTCATGAATATTAATGTTACCTATAAAGTAGTAGTTTAAATAACAGGTTACATAAGGCGTGACTGTGACAAGAAACATGGTCCAATAACGAGGAGCCATGGTTAATAACGAGGAGCCAAGAACAACCGTGTGGCTTCGGCTGAGCTTGGGTCAGAAATATGTAAGCAGAACCCTGAACCAAATTAAATAGCAAGAGCTGTTTGTCAATATTTATAGAAAGAGTTTTGATTTGCGGTTTAAATTGCACAAACATTGCAGAAGAAAGGACAGATTGGTCGCCTCACCTTACATCGGAGGCATGAGTGCTGGCCGAGTCGGTTACAGGAAACGCCTAAAATAATAAAATCATGGAAGTGTTTAAAAAAAAGCAAAAACTCATGCGTGTGAACTGAGAAAGCCATGTTTACAGTCTCACATTTAAAAGTCTCAGCTTCCAGGACCTGGCAGCTGGCCTGATGCTCAAACTGATCGTCCTCGCACAGGCAGTTGTTACAGAAAGAGCAGCGGAAGATGCGACCTCCTGTAACGCATAAGGTTTTGTTATTTCTTGTTTTGTTTTTGAACTTTTCTTTTTTCTTTTTGCTTCTATGGTGATTGAGATTCAGTGTTGAGATTCATACCGTGCTCCCACACGCTGCGGTCACATTCGATACAGTCTGCATCGGTCAGTGGACAGGAACAGGCGTGCGTGCTCAGACACTTCTTTCCGTGGCACACCCAGGCCTCGCAGAAGTCACATATCGCCCCCTAGTGGCCACAAAATGGATGACAGCACCGGCATCATAATCTTTCACACAAAAACATATTAGACATAAACGCTTAACGGTGTTAAGGACAGGACGACGTGTGTTGGAGTATACAGACATCCTGTATAATAAGTGTACTGTATGTTTAAACGGATCCAGAGTTACTCGTTTAATGGCTGCGTCTCAAACCCACTAAACAGTGTGTTATAGCTTCCTAGTGGATCAAGGGAAAAGCTTCCAGGAGTCTAAAAAAATCAACACTGGCCTGTGCTCTCTGGGTGCGATGGATAGCTCTCTCTCTCTCTCTGTGTCTCTCTCTCTCTCTGTGTGTGTCTCTCTCTCTGCGTGTGTCTCTCTTTCTCTCTCTCTCTCTGTCTGTCTATCAATCATAGCACCATGGACATCTCTGCAGAATGTATTTGGAGGAGGACAGATCGCCCGTTTGCACAGTTTGTTTCAGCTTCTCGCAGGAAACACGTGCTAGTTTTCACCCTCTCCGCACTCGATAGCCGTCCTAGGACAGGGCAGAAGAACAGAGTGGCTGAGACTTTTCAGCTCATCAGGAGTTCCATGTAAATATTTACTGACACCGGTGATTGTTTTACTTTACCCAGTGTTCTTACTCGGACTTCTAATTAACCTAGAATATGTTTGTATGTTTAAAAACTGGTTTTGAATCGATCCGTCGGCCTGTTAGCGATGCTATATGGGTGTATTGTGGCACGTCATATCGTGCACTGTGTATCATCTCTTTTTGTCCATTCTGAAGTATTTTTCTTCTCTGTATTCTCTGGAAAATCAAGCTCAAATTAAATCACATATTCAAAAAAAGGGATTGTGTAGACAGGTTTACGTCACACGCCTGGGGATGTGTGTGTGTCGTTTGTGGTGTGTGTGTGTGTGGCTTGTGTGTGTTTGTGTGTGTGTGTGTGTGTGTGTGTGTGTGGCTTGTTTGTGAGAGTCTCGTGTGTTTCGTTTTTGTGTCTGTTTGTTTGCGTGCGCGCGTGCGTGTGAGCTTAGTGGTAGCTGAGTGGTTAAGGTGTTGGACTACTGATCATAAGGTTGTAAGTTCTAATCATAATGGTGCTGTAATGGTGCTGTGTTGCTTACCACCATGCCCATGCCTGTGCTGTGGACACCGGGGTGTTTGACGACGCAGTCTGAGGACTTCATGCACTTGGTTTTACCTTTAAATACAACAAAGGTCATAAGAATCCCATGAGACATGTACAGTAGAGCTGAGAAGTGTACGCTTTCTCACATGTTACCAGGAACTCATCCTCTGTCTAGTCTCGTAACTCTGACTAATCCCCAAAACAAAAGATGGAACATAGTTCTGGGGGAAATTTCTCATCCTGTTTATTCACGTCGCTGTTATTTGTGCAGCACTTTGTAACAATGCACATTGTTAATCGCCACTTTCACTTTTACATCCCTTGTCGTTTGAAAACGGTTATGTTTAAGACACAACGGCCCTCAGAAAGAGGATAAAGAATAATGTAGTCAGCAGAAACTTAAAAAATATTAACCACAAACTTTCCAGAAACAGGATGTTAGAATAAAAACCACAGAAAAGGGAAATTTAAAGTGACTGAAGCAGAAGAAATCTGGAGGAAAAGCAGATTTAACCTCAGGGATTTTTACAAAATAAATAAAGGGACATCACATAATATTCTAATAAATAAATAAATAAATACATACATAAATAAAATGAATATTTAAAAAAAAATCTGGAAGCACAAAGGGTTAATGATGGGAAAACTAGCATTTAAAGGTAGCATTTAAAGCTAATGTCACACATGCGCACTGAACTCTCTCTCCGCCGCATATTGACAAGACCCGCCCCTTTCTGCTCATTGGCTACACGTTTGTTTTGTTTCTCGGCCCGACTCAGTTTTCTGAAGCGTTTCTCAAACATCCTGCACCCCACCTTTAATTTATTTTCAAAACCCACAAAATATTTCAGTAAAATTGTATTTAGCTACAGACAAAGTAAAAAAAAAGGGGGCAAATTTTTAAAAACAAACAAAAAAAAATTCAGAAAGGTGAATTTGATTACAAACACCACCAGCAGCCATTTAACAGGGGGAAAAAAAAAAATCTTCGGACCCTGTATTTAACACACACACAAAAAAAAAAATACTAAGACAAAAAATTCTGGAAAAAAATAAATTAAACCACAAAATTGTTTTTAAAATAAAAATAAACAAACAAAAACAAACAAATAAATAAATGATTTACGTAATAATAAAAATAAAAATAAATAAATAAACCTAGATTTAAAATATAACCTGTTCTAATATTCAGATTTCTTTAAGACTGATATGAGTGGATTGTGGATGTTACAGAACAGAAGCAGATGTGCACACAGCTGTGTAACATCCCTAACAGAGAAGGTAAAGACAGCGTAATGCTAACGTACCGCACTGAGCGCACATGGGGAGCTTCTGCACCGACGCACAGAAGTAACAAAACGCTCTGTTCTTCTGTCGTCTAACACGGAGAGGACAAACAAGATAAACACAAAGCAACACGTTACAACAGCGTTGACATATGAAATGTGATTACAATAAAAAAAGAAAGAAAAAAAGCTTCTCCGGCAGCTCACCTCAGACACTTATCGCAGTCCTGACAAACGACAGAGAAAACATTTCACACAACTGATCGCACTGGAATAGTATTACGTGAGAGATGTGAACATTACAATCCCGTGAGTCACGGACGTACCATGGACGAGTTGCACGGATGTTTCGCGACATCGACCTGTTCTCTGTTAGCTCGGTTCTGTTTCTCTCGCTCCTTACGGTTTTCAGCCTTCTTGCGAGCTCCTGTCTTCTTCTTCGGCATTGTGGATGTGAGCGAAGGGGATCTGGTGCACGGCTACAGAGAGAGAGAGAGAGAGAGAGAGAGAGAGAGAGAGAGAGAGAGAGAGAGAGAGAGAGAGAGAGAGACCAGGAGGAGAGCTGAGAAAACTATACAAGCTTTTACTCGTTTACAAGCAAACATGAGGTCACAATGTGTGTGTGTGTGTGTGCACACAAGTGTGTGTGTGTGAGAGAGAGAGAGAGAGAGAGAGAGAGAGAGAGAAAATTTCTAAAATTCTGAATAAACCCAGGTAAATGTACTTTGTTCATCTGAAAATATTTCAGAAATTTTCTTTTTAAAAAAAAATCTTTTTAAAGCCATTTTTTGGGTTAAATTCAGAGATTTCTTTCACTTTTGTAGTGAAATCGCTTTTTGTTTTCTGATTTATTTTCTGTTATTTTTTATTTGTAATTTTTGGGAGCCATTTTTTTTTTATTTTTGCTAAATAACCATTTTGTATAAATATATTTGTGTATCGTGTTTTCTTTCTAAAATATACAAATATAAATATATTACGTTTTTTATAAGTTCAATTTTAGTTACACTTTTATAGTTAAATCCACTTTGAGGGGGTTTTATTCAGGGTTAAATTCACATTTTTTTCCTTTATTCTTTGAGTTAAAATGGTTTTGGCTGAAGATTACAAAAGAATAGAATATTATTAGTATTAAGATAAGAAGTGGTGATAAATCATGCAGAGATTTTTCTTTATTATACTGAATATGTATCTGTTCCTTTTGTCAACAACACTGCAGCCCAAAGAAGCAGGAAATCTCCTCCATCTTTATAACAAGGTGAGGATTGTTTTTATGGATGTTGATGATTTAAGTGCATTAATAAAAGTTTCAAATAGATGATGTCCTGAATCCCTTTGTTCTTTAGCTATAGAAAAGACGTAGAGTACTTTTTATTCTTGTTGTACTAGTAAAATGATCAGTGGAGCTGGGAGAAGAGAACTGACTTTAATACAGAACTAAAGCTCAGCATTTCTGTGCATGTATATATCTCTATGCGTGTGTGTAGATTTCTATGCACATGTGTGTGTGTGTGTGTGTGTGTGTAGATTTCTATGCACGTGTGTGTGTGTGTGTGTGTGTAGATTTCTATGCACACGTGTGTAGATTTCTATAGATTTCTATGCACGTGTGTGTGTGTGTGTGTGTGTAGATTTCTATGCACGTGTGTGTGTGTGTGTGTAGATTTCTATGCACACGTGTGTAGATTTCTATAGATTTCTATGCACTAGTGTGTATGTGTGTGTGTGTGTAGATTTCTATGAACATGTGTGTGTGTGTAGATTTCTATGCACATGTGTGTGTGTGCAGATTTCTATGCACATTGTGTGTGTGCAGATTTCTATGCACATTGTGTGTGTGCAGATTTCTATGCACATTGTGTGTGTGCAGATTTCTATGCACATGTGTGTGTGTGCGTGTGCGTAGATTTCTATGCACTAGTGTGTATGTGTGTGTGTAGTTTTCTATGCACATGTGTGTGTGTGTGTAGATTTCTATGCACGTGTGTGTGTGTGTAGATTTCTATGCATGTGTGTGTGTGTGTAGATTTCTATGCACATGTGTGTGTGTGTGTAGATTTCTATGCACATGTGTGTGTGTGTGTAGATTTCTATGCACATGTGTGTGTGTGTGCGTGTGTGTAGATTTCTATGCACGTGTGTGTGTGTGTAGATTTCTATGCACGTGTGTGTGTGTAGATTTCTATGCACGTGTGTGTGTGTGTAGATTTCTATGCATGTGTGTGTGTGTGTAGATTTCTATGCACATGTGTGTGTGTGTGTAGATTTCTATGCACATGTGTGTGTGTGTAGATTTCTATGCACATGTGTGTGTGTGTGTAGATTTCTATGCACGTGTGTGTGTGTGTGCGTGTGTGTAGATTTCTATGCACGTGTGTGTGTGTGTGTGCGTGTGTGTAGATTTCTATGCACGTGTGTGTGTGTGTGCGTGTGTGTAGATTTCTATGCACGTGTGTGTGTGTGTGCGTGTGTGTAGATTTCTATGCACGTGTGTGTGTGTGTGCGTGTGTGTAGATTTCTATGCACGTGTGTGTGTGTGTGCGTAGATTTCTATGCACGTGTGTGTGTGTGTGCGTAGATTTCTATGCACGTGTGTGTGTGTGCGTAGATTTCTATGCACGTGTGTGTGCGTGTGTGTAGATTTCTATGCACATGTGTGTGTGTGTGTGTGTAGATTTCTATGCACATGTGTGTGTGTGTGTGTAGATTTCTATGCACGTGTGTGTGTGTGTGTAGATTTCTATGCACGTGTGTGTGTGTGTGTAGATTTCTATGCACGTGTGTGTGTGTGAGTAGATTTCTATGCACATGTGTGTGTGTGTGTAGATTTCTATGCACGTGTGTGTGTGTGAGTAGATTTCTATGCACATGTGTGTGTGTGTAGATTTCTATGCACATGTGTGTGTGTGTGAGTAGATTTCTATGCACATGTGTGTGTGTGTGTGTAGATTTCTATGCACATGTGTGTGTGTGTGTGTAGATTTCTATGCACATGTGTGTGTAGATTTCTATGCACATGTGTGTGTGTGTGAGTAGATTTCTATGCACATGTGTGTGTAGATTTCTATGCACATGTGTGTGTGTGTGTGTAGATTTCTATGCACATGTCTGTGTAGATTTCTATGCACATGTGTGTGTAGATTTCTATGCACATGTGTGTGTGTGTAGTGGGGAAGTCGTGGCCTAATGGTTAGGGAGTTTGACTCATAACCCTAAGGTTGTGGGTTCGAGTCTCAGGCCGGCAATACCACGACTGAGGTGTTAAGCAAGGCACCGAGCCTCCAACTGCTCCCAACTGTGTGTGTGTGTGTCCACGGCTGTGTGTGTGTCCACGGCTGTGTGTGTGCGCACTTTGGATGCTTTAAATGCAAAGAACGAATTCCGAGTACGTGTAACCGTACTTAGCCGTATGTCACTCACTCACTCACACGTGTGTGTATCTCTCTCTATGCACGCGCGTGTGTGTATCTCTCTCTATGCACGCGCGTGTGTGTATCTCTCTCTATGCACGCGCGTGTGTGTATCTCTCTCTATGCACGCGCGTGTGTGTATCTCTCTCTATGCACGCGCGTGTGTGTATCTCTCTCTATGCACGCGCGTGTGTGTATCTCTCTCTATGCACGCGCGTGTGTGTATCTCTCTCTATGCACGCGCGTGTGTGTATCTCTCTCTATGCACGCGCGTGTGTGTATCTCTCTCTATGCACGCGCGTGTGTGTATCTCTCTCTATGCACGCGCGTGTGTGTATCTCTCTCTATGCACGCGCGTGTGTGTATCTCTCTCTATGCACGCGCGTGTGTGTATCTCTCTCTATGCACGCGCGTGTGTGTATCTCTCTCTATGCACGCGCGTGTGTGTATCTCTCTCTATGCACGCGCGTGTGTGTATCTCTCTCTATGCACGCGCGTGTGTGTATCTCTCTCTATGCACGCGCGTGTGTGTATCTCTCTCTATGCACGCGCGTGTGTGTATCTCTCTCTATGCACGCGCGTGTGTGTATCTCTCTCTATGCACGCGCGTGTGTGTATCTCTCTCTATGCACGCGCGTGTGTGTATCTCTCTCTATGCACGCGCGTGTGTGTATCTCTCTCTATGCACGCGCGTGTGTGTATCTCTCTCTATGCACGCGCGTGTGTGTATCTCTCTCTATGCACGCGCGTGTGTGTATCTCTCTCTATGCACGCGCGTGTGTGTATCTCTCTCTATGCACGCGCGTGTGTGTATCTCTCTCTATGCACGCGCGTGTGTGTATCTCTCTCTATGCACGCGCGTGTGTGTATCTCTCTCTATGCACGCGCGTGTGTGTATCTCTCTCTATGCACGCGCGTGTGTATCTCTCTCTATGCACGCGCGTGTGTATCTCTCTCTATGCACGCGCGTGTGTATCTCTCTCTATGCACGCGTGTGTATCTCTCTCTATGCACGCGTGTGTATCTCTCTCTATGCACGCGTGTGTATCTCTCTCTATGCACGCGTGTGTATCTCTCTCTATGCACGCGTGTGTATCTCTCTCTATGCACGCGTGTGTATCTCTCTCTATGCACGCGTGTGTATCTCTCTCTATGCACGCGTGTGTATCTCTCTCTCTATGCACGCGTGTGTATCTCTCTCTCTATGCACGCGTGTGTATCTCTCTCTATGCACGTGTGTGTATCTCTCTCTATGCACGTGTGTGTATCTCTCTCTATGCACGTGTGTGTATCTCTCTCTATGCACGTGTGTGTATCTCTCTCTATGCACGTGTGTGTATCTCTCTCTATGCACGTGTGTGTATCTCTCTCTATGCACGTGTGTGTATCTCTCTCTATGCACGTGTGTGTATGTGTATCTCTCTCTATGCACGTGTGTGTATGTGTATCTCTCTCTATGCACGTGTGTGTATGTGTATCTCTCTCTATGCACGTGTGTGTATGTGTGTGTATCTCTATGCACGTGTGTGTATGTGTATCTCTCTCTATGCACGTGTGTGTATGTGTATCTCTCTCTATGCACGTGTGTGTATATGTGTATCTCTCTCTATGCACGTGTGTGTATGTGTATCTCTCTCTATGCACGTGTGTGTATGTGTATCTCTCTCTATGCACGTGTGTGTATGTGTATCTCTCTCTATGCACGTGTGTGTATGTGTATCTCTCTCTATGCACGTGTGTGTATGTGTATCTCTCTCTATGCACGTGTGTGTATGTGTATCTCTCTCTATGCACGTGTGTGTATGTGTATCTCTCTCTATGCACGTGTGTGTATCTCTATTCTAGTCTAGCATCAAGGTTTTTACCGGATATGACGTAGTGCCAAACAGTTTATAATCCGAGTAGTTACACTGGATAGTCTGCGTTATACACTGAGTTATATTCGACAACTTTACACACACGTTTATAAAAACTGATCAATTAAAAACCATTAAAAACTGATTAATAGTTAGTTCCTTGTTTACATAAAGCTTTAGTTTTTAACGTTACAGTTAACTATGTTTCCTGCGCGTGGACCCATGAACTGTGCTACCGTTACATCCGCCTTTTAGCACTAACACAGTCTCGTACTCACATTCACTACACATTAAAAACAGAACTGATAATAAAAAGTTAAAACCATAAACTGTAACAAACAAATAGACTTAACTGCTTCTCCACACGGCCGGCTAAGACTAGACCAGAAGTTACGCTAGCAGCTGATCTACTGATCCTGCTTTAATATCGCTCCGTACAGAAAACTAACGCTACTAATAAGAGTTCCGACAAAAACGAGTAGCACAATTTTGTCTCAAGTCAAACATTAATTTATGATAAAAAAAAACAAAACAATCAGACCAAACAGAATTGTTTAAATAATATCTAGAAATCCTACTTGTAGGAATATATTAACTGATTTTTTTTCTGGGTTAAAGAAATACTCTATCTATCGAGCAGCAGCAAATAAGACCACTTTATGCAAATGAAACTTTATTCCAGTTTTATAAAGCCGAGATTTTTTCTATTGATTTTAAATAAAAAAAAAATATATATATATAATTTCTGGAGCATTTAAACGGAGCTGCACTAGCGCTCTAAGCCAGACGCGGGCACGCGAGCTTCGTTACTGAGCAGGTTGCCATGGTTTCCCCAAAACCCTTATGCAAAACGTCACCAGGCCGTCGCCATACTGGAAAGGTCCAGAAAAACAAGCCATTAAAACTATTTCTCTTGAGAAAACTAACCGTAATGATTTTCACACCTTTATCCAACTTGTCCAACATAGCAGACGTCTATCTATCTATCTATCTATCTATCTATCTATCTATCTATCTATCTATCTATCTATCTATCTATGTGATTGAAGGTCTTTAAGCAGATTTGTGTTATTGTCTGTATGTGAATCTTAATATTTTGTTAATTCAAATGTTATTTTGCTTCATGATAAAAAATAAACAATTTTTTTATTAGTAGTAAATTAATACATCAACTTTTAAAATAATTAAAGCACCAAAAAAAAAACTAAAATTTGTATTTAATTTCATTCATTCATTCATTCATTTATTTGTTTGTTTGTAGTTAAAGAATCTAAAGTTGGGAATACGAGTTTCCGAGTTCCCAGCTTTTCGTAAACGCATCGATTTCCTCCTCAACTCGGAAATTTGCCCTCACTTACATGGCGGCTCCGTTGACGCGTTCGTGTCACCGCCTGCGCTTGTAAAGTTAATGCAATACCTGGCAACAACCGGCTGTAGTTCAGTCACAACAATAGTGTCGAGCGAGTCGGGGCTTACTGTCATAAACTGTTGACACTTTATCGAGTGTAATAACAGATATTTCCCCAGTATAAAAACAGGAGATATTAGTTTCCTGTTTGTGTTGTTCAGCGAGCTGAGCGCGGTGAGCTGTCCGGCGGCGGCGCGCTGATCTGGGGGACAGTGCAGCCGTAAACATGCCCATGTCTGTGAGTAAAGCGTGCCGGAGTCTGGCGCTCTCCACCTGGCTGCTGTCGTTCTGTTTCGTGCACTTGCTGTGTCTGGACTTCACCGTGGCCGAGAAGGAGGAGTGGTACACCGCATTCGTCAACATCAGCTACCAGGACCCGGCCACCGCCGAGCTGAAGACGGAGAAGACCGAGAGTGGCCGCTACGGCGAGCACTCGCCCAAAAGAGAGGCCCGGGGCCCGGTGTTTATCCCGCTGCCCGGCCACGACCGACAGGCCTGTGACTCCAGCACCAGGTTCCCCACACCTCAGCCTGCACACGGGCCCTGGATAGCGCTCATAGCCAAAGGAAACTGCACATACAAAGAGAAAATCCGCCACGCAGCAAGTCTTAACGCCACCGCTGTGGTCATCTATAACGTGGGGTCGAGTAACACTAATGACACTATCACCATGCCTCATTCAGGTGAGACTGCTGTCTCTGGGGTTTAGTGCTCTGCGTGGTTAGTCCTGTGATTAGTTTGTAACTGGGTCACATGGTTAGTCCTGTGATTAGTGTGTAACTGGGTGACACGGTTAGTCCTGTGATTAGTGTGTAACTGGGTGACACGGTTAGTCCTGTGATTAGTCTGTAACTGGGTCACATGGTTAGTCCTGTGATTAGTCTGTAACTGGGTCACATGGTTAGTCCTGTGATTAGTGTGTAACTGGGTCACATGCTTAGTCCTGTGATTAGTGTGTAACTGGGTCACATGCTTAGTCCTGTGATTAGTGTGTAACTGGGTGACACGGTTAGTCCTGTGATTAGTGTGTAACTGGGTCACATGGTTAGTCCTGTGATTAGTCTGTAACTGGGTCACATGCTTAGTCCTGTGATTAGTCTGTAACTGGGTGACACGGTTAGTCCTGTGATTAGTGTGTAACTGGGTGACATGGTTAGTCCTGTGATTAGTGTGTAACTGGGTGACACGGTTAGTCCTGTGATTAGTGTGTAACTGGGTGACACGGTTAGTCCTGTGATTAGTCTGTAACTGGGTCACATGGTTAGTCCTGTGATTAGTCTGTAACTGGGTCACATGGTTAGTCCTGTGATTAGTGTGTAACTGGGTGACACGGTTAGTCCCGTGATTAGTATGTAACAGGGAGACATGGTCAGTCCTGTGATTAGTCTGTAACTGGGTGACACGGTTAGTCCTGTGATTAGTCTGTAACTGGGTCACATGCTTAGTCCTGTGATTAGTCTGTAACTGGGTCACATGCTTAGTCCTGTGATTAGTGTGTAACTGGGTCACATGGTTAGTCCTGTGATTAGTCTGTAACTGGGTCACATGGTTAGTCCTGTGATTAGTCTGTAACTGGGTCACATGGTTAGTCCTGTGATTAGTGTGTAACTGGGTGACATGGTTAGTCCTGTGATTAGTCTGTAACTGGGTCACATGGTTAGTCCTGTGATTAGTCTGTAACTGGGTCACATGGTTAGTCCTGTGATTAGTCTGTATCAGTCTATATCAGAGTCACAGTCCCTGAGTTTACAGTCCTTATGTCATATTCCCTGTATCAGAGCTCGTCTGTCACTGTCCTTGTGTCACTGTCCCTTCTATCACTGTCCGTATGTCACTGTGCGTACATCCCTGTCCCTACGCCAGTGTCCCTACGTCGCTGTAGGGTACGTCGCTGTCGTTACGGCCCTGTCCCTACATCGTGTCGATACGTCTCTGTCCCTACGACCCTTTCCCCACGTCCCTCTTGGTACGTCCCTGTCCCTACATCGCTGTCAGTACGTCCCTGTCCCTACGTCGCTGTCGGTACGTCCCTGTCCCTACGTCGCTGTCGGTACGTCCCTGTCCCTACGTCGCTGTCGGTACACCGCTTTCCTTACGTTGCTATCCGTACATCACTGTCGATGTACCTATATCGTAGTCCGTATGTCACTGTCCATACGCCACAGTTTCTATATCAGAGTCCGTATGTGACTGTCCTTATGTCGCTGTCCTTATGTTGCTGTCCTTATGTTACAGCACACAAGTCAGAGTCCCTATTTCAGAGTCTGTTTGTCACAGCACGTATATCATGCTCCACAGTTGTCGCAGTCAGTATGTCACTGTCTATATGTCAGGATCCTTTTTTAGGGTTCTTTTGTTACAGTGCGTATGTCAGTCACTGTCCTTATGTCACAGTCTGAATGTCACTGTCTATATGTTACTGTCTGTATGTCACGGTCCCCATATCAGGATTTGTCTGTCACAGTCCATCTGTCTCTGTCCGCCTGATGCAGACTGTCTGCGTCAGTCTTATTGTGTTTGTTACAGTTCATCTGTTACAATCTGTGTCTCCCTGCCTGTGTCTCCCTGCCTGTGTCTCCCTGCCTGTGTCTCCCGGCCTGTGTCTCCCGGCCTGTGTCTCCCGGCCCGTGTCTCCCGGCCCGTGTCTCCCGGCCCGTGTCTCCCGGCCCGTGTCTCCCGGCCCGTGTCTCCCGGCCCGTGTCTCCCGGCCCGTGTCTCCCGGCCCGTCTCCCCCGGCCCGTGTCTCCCGGCCCGTGTCTCTCGGCCTGTGTCTCTCCTGTGAGCCATTAAACTACAGGATGAATAACACACACTCTACAGAAAAGATTTAGTGCTTGAGTCTCTGACTGTTTGCCCACATGGTAGATGTTCAGAAAGCAGTATAGGGAACACAGTATTTAACAATACTATCAGTGCACCAGGATCAGATACACTAGTAGCAGCACACACACTACCCCATAATGTACACAACTCAGGTGATAGCTGTTCAGGTGCATTTCCTTTTACAAACAGAGGAAATGAGAGGAGAGGAGAACTGACAAACCGTACATAAAACTAATAAGCCAACACACACAAATAAAAATATTTGTATTACATAATTGATAAAATATCACGAGTGTGTGGGAGACAGTGTGTAACAGTGTGTGAGTGTGTGTGAGATAGTGTGTAACAGTGTGTGAGTGTGTGTGAGATAGAGTGTGTGTGAGAGTATGTGTGAGAGTATGTGTGAGAGTATGTGTGAGAGTATGTGTGAGTGAGTGAGTGTGAGATTGTGTGTGAGTGAGTGAGTGTGAGATTGTGTGTGAGTGAGTGAGTGTGAGATTGTGTGTGAGTGAGTGTGAGATTGTGTGTGAGTGAGTGTGAGATTGTGTGTGAGTGAGTGTGAGATTGTGTTTATTTGTGTGTATTTGTGTATTGTGTTTTTAGTATTTTGATTTTGTTTTGAGTGATTTTTTATCTTGATTTTTATATTTGTTTTGTTTTATTTACTTTTTTTCTTTTCTTTTTGATTGCTTTGATTTTTACTTTATTTATTTATATTTTTTATTTATTTTTCTTTTGCTTTTTTATTTCTTTCTTTTTATATTTTTCTTTCATTTTTGCTCTTTTTTCTTTTTCTTTTTTTTCTTTTTTTATTTCTTTTTTTTTGTTCTTTTTATCTTTTTTATTTTTCTTTATTTCTTTTTCTTTTTTATTCTTTCTTTTTTCTTTTTCTTTCTTTTTCTATTTTTTTTTCTTTTTCTTTTTTCTTTTTTTCTTTTTTCTCTTTATTTTTCTTTTTCTTTCTTTCTTTTTCTATTTTTTTTCTCTTTTTTTTTCATTTTTTCTTTCTTTTTTTCTCTTTTTTTTTCTTTTTTTATCTTTTCTTTCTCTTTTTATTTCTATTTTTCTTTTCTTTTATTTTTTCTTTTTTTTCTATTTTTTTCTTTATTTTTTATCTTATTCTTTTTCTCTTTTTTTTTCTTTCTTTCTTTTTCTATTTTTTGTCTCTTCTTTCTTTTTCTCTTTCTTTCTTTTTCTCTTTTTTTTCTTTCTTTTTTGTTCTTTCTTTTTCTCTTTTTTTTTCTTTCTTGTTTTTCTTTCGTTTTCTCTTTTCTTGCTTTCTTTTTCTTTTTCTTTCTTTTTCTCTTTTTCTTGTTTTCTTTCTTTTTCTCTTTTTCTTTTTTTCTTTCTCTTTCTTTATTTCTATTTTTTTCTTTATTTCTTTCTTTTTCTCTTTTTTTGTCTTTCTTTTTTTCTTTCTGTCTTTTTCTTTTTTTTTTTATTTATTTCTTTTTTTCTTTCTTTTTCTCTTTTTGTTTTTTCTTTCTCTTTTTTCTTTTTCTTTTTTTTTCTTTCGTTTTTTTCTTCTTTTTTTCTTTTTTTTTCTTTCTTTTTCTCTTTTTTTTCTCTTTCTTTTTCTCTTTTTTTTTTTCTTTTTTTCTCTTTTTTTTCTTTCTTTTTCTTTTTCTCTTTTTTTCTCTTTCTTTTTCTCTTTCTCTTTCTTTTTCTTTCTTTACTTTTTCTTTTTCTTTTTCTCTTTTTTTCTCTTTCTTTTTCTTTTTCTTTTTCTCTTCTTTTTCTCTCCTCTTTTCTTTCTTTTCTTTTCTTTTTCTCTCTTTTTCTCTGTTCGTTTTTCGCTCTTTCTCTGTTCTTTTTGTTCTTTTCTTTTTTCTTTCTGTTTTTCTTTCTTTTTTGCTTTTTTTTCTTTTTTTTTTTTTCTTTTTTTTTTATTATTTTTTATTTTTTTTTTTTTTTCTTTTTTTTCTTTTTTTCTTTCGATTTTCTTTTTTTTTTTCTTTTTTTCCGTTCTTTTGTGTTGTTTTCTTTCTGGTTTTTCGTGTTTTCGTTGTGCTTTTTTCTATGTGTTTGTGTTTGTTGTTTTGTTTTTTTTTTTTTTTTTTTATGTTAGTTTTTTTGTGTTTTTTCTTTTTTTTTTTTTTATTTTTTGTTCTTTTTTTCTTTTTCGTTTTTCTTTTTTCTTTGTGGTCTTGAGTGAGTGAGTGAGTGTGTGAGTGAGTGAGTGAGTGAGAGTGATTTTAGTCTTCTCAGAGCTTAAATCTGAAAGCTTTCTCCACATTTCTCACCATGTGTCTAATCTGTATTGAATGGTGAGAAAGTCTCTGGCATTGCTACAGCCTGCATGATTCATCCTCCTGACATTATGATTGTGACACGACTTGGAGTCCCAATTAGAACGGGTTCAGAGCTTTCAGACTGCTGAAGCTGCTGTTGCTCTCACGCCACCCCGAGACTGGATTTCACTCCTGACTGGGTGATTCTGGGCCTGAGCGATAACCTGATGAGCAAAGCTGAGTTTAACAAACTTTAAACTCTTTACACACATTCTTTCCTCTTGGGAAATTTCTTGATGTAAAGTATCATGTTCAGTGCCATTACGCTATGAGCTGATGTGGTGATTGTTGAGTTTGTGGAGCATGCGATTGACTTCAGGAGCAGAGCTCAGCAGGTCAAAACGGGTTAAGAGTGTAAACCCAAATCACTCAGATGTGAAGAAGCCTTTATTTTGTCTCATATACATTACAGCACGGTGAAATACTGTCTTTGCATATTCCGCTTTTTTTGGAGGTTGAGGTCAGAGCACAGGGTCAGACATGATACAGCACCTCTGGAACAGTGAGGGATAAGGGCCTTGCTCAAGGGCCCATCAGGCGCAGCTTGGCGGTGTTGAGGCTTGAACCCTGATCTGCACATCGAGAACTGCTTGAGCCAACACTGTCCCCGATAATAGGAGTGCCAAGGCACACATTTCTTTTGCCATATCTTAATTTTTTAAATAAACAAGCATGTTTATATTTTTTAAAGTAAATTAACAAACTCCGAAACTATAAAAAAAAAATAGCTAATTTAACAAACAAAATCGCAAAACAAAAGCTAATGTAACAACTCGGTAAGAAACTATAAAAAACTAGCAAATTTAACGAGCTAAATTCAAAAACTAAACTAGCTACAAAATTGAACAAAATAAATTCTAAAAGTAAATAACTAGCTAGCTTGCTAGCTACACGTTTTATTTATAAACTTGACTTTTATTGGATCTACGTTTCCGTGATTTGAAGTGTCATTCGAGCAGTCGATGCAGGTTTGTCGTCACATCGTCATCACTGTTTGAGGTTCAGAGCTTAATACACTTTTACTTTACCGCAATATGATACATTATCAGCACACATGATAGTAGGTAGCTACATGCTAAGGCTAACATTTTTCTGTGTTAATGATAAAATAACGTTATGTACTTTCTCGATTACAACCTCCGTTTATACAGATTACACAGAGCTGCACGTACACGTCGGATTCGCCGCGTTTGGATGCCAATGTAGGTTCGCAAAGCCATGAGCATTAACAGTAAAGCAACATCCACCATTGTTGATGTTGTGTTTGTGTTTGCCGCTGCTGCGCTAACGTTGCTGTGTAACGTGACACGTATACAGTGACGTCAGACTCGGCTCTGTGACGGCTCTCTAACCGATGGAAAGGCAAACCTTTTCTTAGAAGGCTCTCTTAGAAGAACCGGTTTGCCTTTCCATGGGCTAGAGAACCATCACAGAGCCAAGTGTTCCCTCACTGTATACGTCTCATCTTTCCCAGCAACGTTAGCGCAGCAGCGGCAAACACAACAACAATAGCGAATGTTGCTTTACACTTAATGCGCATGGCTTTGTGAACGTACATTGGCATCCAAACGCTGCGAATCCAACGTGTACCTGCAGCTCCATGTAATTTGTATAAATGGAGGTCTCTTCTCTTCTCTTCTCTATTCTACTCTACTCTAGCCATCACTTCTTTATTCATCACTACTTTTATCATCTCATCTCTTCTCTTGTCTCCCCCCACCACCACACACACACACACACACACACACCCCTCCTCTTCAGCATTAGAGTAAGACCCTCCTTGGCTGATGTGTGTTGAGGCCATTGTGTGTGTGAGGTGTTGAGTTTTGAGCAGTGTGACACTCAACACCGAAGCCCTCGTGTGTGTCGGCTCCTGGTGGGGCGAAGGGGGTCTGCTGTGTTATAAGTAGGTGAGGAGAGAGAGTTCTGACAGACTCGGTATGTTCAATAGAGAGATTGAGAACATCTTTCTCTCTCTCACTCACACACACACACACACACACACACACACACACACACACACACACACTTTTCTATCTCCTGTCTCTGAGCAGGAGCAGTGTGCTGTGTGGTGAAGTTGGACTAAGTCAGACAGCATGACCTAAAAGGAAGCTGAGAGAAGAAACAGCACAAGGCTATTATGGAAACTGATTAGTTTCCTTTTCACCCTAGCACGTTCCCGCTGTAAAAACCTTCCCGTCTGCCCCCTTACAGAGGGCCACCTGTAGCGAAGCACACAAAGGCGTTCTGTTTGCGAACACTCGCACAGCTAACACTCACATTCACGAGCTCCACCAGCACTCGTATTTATGAGCCCCCCGATCATCGCTAATCAATAGCAGTGGTCACATGTCATAAGTAAGAACACTAAGGCATTGTACATCGTCTTACTCCCTCCTCAGCCCGAGGACGGCTTGGTTACTCCGCACCTTCCTGATGTGTGTGTCTGGTATTAATGTGTGTGTCTTCATGGAGTGTTATATCGACTCTATGAGCGCTATGATTAAATAATCCTCTTCTTAATTCTACTCTAAACCATGAAATATTGTAATGGCTTCTCGAATCTAAGTCTCTCCTCAAACTTTCTTTCCTTAAACAACTTCTCTTTCTGTAAACCACTCAACGTATCCTTTCTAATCTTTTAGTACATTTTAAATCAGTTAAAAACAAATGATTATAAAGTCATAGATATGATCGTAGATGATTTGTTAATACATATTCTCACGACGTAGCAAGCTTTTTGGACGTTTCAACTCGGATTTTGTCTTCAGTGCGCGAGTTAAATAAAGCAACCTTGATCATAAAGAAGGGAACGGAAGGGAAAGAAGAGGAGAAAAGAGAAGAGAAGACGGTAGAAGACGAGGTAGAGATCTAGAGGCAATTAGAGAAGACAACAAGGGGATGGAGGAGAGAAGAGAACTAGAGAAGGGAAGAGATACCTGATGAACTAGCCTGATACGACGTATCGCAACAACACCTCAGTGTATCCGTCTTCTCTGAGGTGTTACATTTCTGCTTAACACTCTGTTTGTCCTGAGAAGTAGTAGCTCAGTAGTTAAGGTGTTGGACTGAATCTGAAGGTTGTGAGTTCAAATCCCAGGGCCACCAAGCTGCCACTCTAGGTTTTTTTGAGGAAGACCTAGGGCTGGGCGATAAACCTAACCCTAACCCGTTTTTATCGATTAACTCGAATGTGTAGTTTACATCGATTTGTTTGAATGAAAATCGTTTTTTTCTTTAACATCTGCTGACAATCCCCTCTGGGCTCCCGTAGTTTCGAATGGGCTCAGCACTCCACCCCACCCCCACCCCACACATTTGCCATAGAGATACACAAACAGCATGGCAGCGAGCAGGGAAGAACTCGTTCCCAAGAAAGGCACAGTGTCATCTGTCACATGGAGTTGGTTCTGTTTTGCGGCGTCACCCCGCTGCAAAGTGTGTTTCCCGAGTCAATAACTCCTGAGCTAAACGCTCTTATTACACAAATAACACCTCTTTTTTTTTATCGTAGTAATGTAGAGAGGCAGCTACAACCCAATTTCCCTCAAAATCAACTTTCCTCTGCGTTGGACAAAATACAGAAGTCTCTATGTGCTAACACCTAAGAGACAGATTCCAAGGGACCGTCTACAAAGTGCAAAACCCGAAAAGTGAATACTTTAAAAACAGTCAATAAACTTCACTGTAATACTGTATTGTTTTTTTTTATATGAAAAATCAAAAAAATTATACAAAAAGACATTTCCCCCAAATAAGTGTTGTAATATAATTATCAGGACATCAGTGATGTGTGAGCTGAATTCGGTGACAGTACAGTGTATTACAGTGAAGTTACAGACCGCTTTTCGGGTTTTGCACTTTGCAGACGGACCTTGGGATCTCAGGTGTATGTAAATAAATATACAGGAAAAATCAATTGAAATCGAAAATCTTTTTTTTTTTTTTTTTTTTTTTTTTTTTTTTGTGAAAAAATTGGGGATTTTTATATTAGGCCATATCGCCCAGCCCTAGCAAGGCCCTTAACCCTCAATTGCTTAGCTGTTTAAATGAGAAAAAATGTAAGTCGCGCTTAATAAGGACGTCTGCCAAATGCCGTCAACGTTAACGTCTCGGTAATAAACCCGACTTCTCTGTGAAGTCACTGTGCGTTTTGCCTGGCTGAAGTGGACTGGACATCGAGCAAAGCTTAGCTTCTGGGCCTTAAGTGCATTCATTCATGTTGAAGCAGGCCTGGTTTAAAGCAGCTTTACACAACTAAGCGTTACATAAACACAAGGGCACTTAAAGATTAATGATGAGGATTGTAATGAATGGGAGGATCTCTAGCTATTTAGCAGATGGCCTTAGAGAGTCTGGAAAATCAAATTCATGTATTGGATGCTACAGTACGCCTTATTACACATCAGCATGCAGCTGGCGTTCGTGTAGGAATTGTCGGATAAACGCTGGCCTCAAAACATTCCAGGCTTCATCAATCATTTGACTCATTCGCAGAGACTTAACTTCTAACGGAAACATCTTAGATTAAACAGACGATCACAGAGTAACATTTTATAACACGGGATTTCCCAGGCTTACCTTAACTTTTTTGGTTCCCAGGCTTACCTTAAATTACTCTGGTTTCTGCCTCCAGTACAGACACATTGTAGGATGATAGGCATGTCGAAATTGCCTCAGAATGGGTGTGTCTTTGCGTGTGTTTGTGCCCTATGGGATAACGCCCCATCCAAAACGTCCCCTGCCTCAAGCTTCAAGTTCCGTGGAATGGATTCCAGGTTCTTTGGAATGTTCTCAGTTTGATGGAACTAAGAAGCTCTAAACCGCTCCAGCATAACAACGCCTCTGTGCACAAAGCAGCTCCATGAAGACACGACTTGCCAGGTTCAGAGTGGAAGAACTTAAGTCTTGTACTGTACAAAGCCCCGACCTCAAACCCAGTGAACACCTTTGGGGTGAACCAGAACAGCAACTGCACCTGACCTTCTCACCTGACACGAGTAAATGATCTTGCTAAAGACCACAGATCACCACTTCATCATCTAGTTTTTAAAACCCTCCAAAAAGACTGAAGGTTCTTGTATAAGAGCAAAGGTGGATAACAATCCCCATGGTTTTGGAGCTTTATGTCCAGCAAGCACACATGGCTGTGGCTACTGCTGCTTCATACATTAAAGCTACAAGATGAACATCTTGCATGCCTCCATGGCAACAATCTAGCCAGCTAACCATAATGTGATATAATTACCTTCTCAAAAACAGAGAACTGTTTAGATATAACAAGCAAATACTGTACATCTGCAAAACTCATGTGTAGGTAAGAAATACCGCTTTGTTTACCTCTGAGCGGACATGTCCGAGCACGTCGCATGTCACGGCATGTCAGCTATGGGGTTAAGGAGGCTAACTTGAAGGTGCGTTTTCTTGGTTTTTTCCCAGATATCACGGATTAATGTTAATAAATCCGAGACAAGTCCTTGTCCTCAAGCCTAAGTATTTATAAATCTTGTACTTTACTGGACCTCAGAGTGGTATTTGGTGCATTTGGTTGCTGGTAGATGTTTGTGTATGAAGACTCTTCTGAATTTGGAACCACTGCTCATTTGTGTTGCAATAATAACAGAGTAACTGCCCGTGGGTGAAAATCGGTCTACACACTCCTGTGTCATGTGTCACTGAGACAGTGACTCAATCACCGTGTTTATTCATTCATACTTTTTTAGTCACTGGTTAGTAATTATGATTTTAATATTTACTTGATTGTATTCAGGACCAAGTTTGTCATTTGTTTATTCCACAATTCGAATTTCACTCACAGCTTTCCGACGTCATTTCTTCTCTTTTTCTTCTGTAGACTTTCCGCTCTTCGGGCTTGAAGTCGAGTGCGTCGTCTCTGGATCAGTGATCAGTCATTACGTGATTTATACACGAAGAATGAATCAAGATCATGATTTTCAATGCAGTTGTTTAACAAAAGTTAGTTATATTATGATCTTAGGGCTGATGCGATATGGCTGAAAACTGTATCACAATATCAGTGTCTCGTAATGGTCGATATCGATATTGATATTTTTTTATGAAATATTACATTTCAACCTTTTTATTTTAAACTTAACCTTACTCTGATCAGAATCCCCTCAGTTATTAAGACAGAAATGTCAACAGGAGGAAAACTCAAATAATTATAATGTAAACATAAGTCTAAAGTCACAATGAACACTTAATTATTATCTCTTAACATTTAAGCTGCAAAATGAAAGAAAATGTAAGACTTTTCCTCTTTTATTTACAATGTCCTCGCTCGCTGCGGCTCATTTTCTGCTCATCAGTCGCCGGTTACTGAAGAGGAATCCAGCAGACCAGCACGAGACAACGATATGGCGGAACTGAACATGATACTGTTACATGATTGGCTGTTAGCGTGTCGCTCCCTACGTTGCTAGGTTACCAGAGAGTGAGTACCTTTGTTAATGCAACCAAACTTGCTTCGCAACCTCTGTTTTCTTCCCGACGAAGAATAAAAAAAATCGAACGTTTTATCGAACACTTTTTTAATTGATATCGATCGCGTGTCTATCGCGATACATATCGTTATCGTTTTATCGCCTACATGATCTTCGTATTAATGTCATATCGATTTTTGGTTTGCAGCAAGTTCGTTTTCTTGCATCGCAGCTGGTACAGAACTCAGCGTTGTTTGTTATTTCACTAATAGGGTTACTAGACTATGTAAATAGTAGGTTAATAGTATTGGGTACTAAGTTATTATTATTGTGCCAAGTCTTCAATGTGCAACTTGTAGACTAAAGCAAATGGAAACTCATTTCCGAAAATGTCCATCATTGAGTCATTACACTGTATATGAGAGCGTTGCTCAATTCTTCATTCCGGTTGGTCATGTGGTCGTTAGATGATGAGTAATTGTCTGTAACGAGTCATTCGTCATTCTTAAATGCAATAAACAATAAAATTCAGACAACATTTCTGTGGTTTAATATAGACAAAAGATGTCTGCTTGTGCTGTTATCGGGAAATAATCACCTTTAAAACGCTGCTTCACCTCAGTGGTGATTATTTTCGTAGAACAGCACATCTTGAAGAGTTTTTCTCTCCCTATGCAGCTTTGCTTGTTTTCTAAAGTTTATAAAGTCAGCAGTTAAAATGTTTATCGCAATTTAGTGACAGTTAGGATACGTTATAATCCTGAAGTACCCGTTAAAATCATCAGGAGCTTTTGTGCTTTTTCATGTCTACCAGTGTAGCATGTTGTATTTCACCATTCAATTAAAAACTCCAGTTAATCACCTTTCCGTGCTCGTGTTTCTGCTCGACCGCTCTCTCATTACCGCAGCCCAGAAGCACGGTGTTTGTTCACCCGAGTGGAAACATTACATAAAGGCATTAAAGGCACAGCACGATAACACCGGCGGATCATGTGCCTCTGTTTGGTCTCTCACTGCCTGGAGATATTTTTAGATTTGATAATCACCTGCTGGGAGATTCTTTCCTCTGTGCTTCAGTTCTGACTTCTGATTTCTGCCTGAATAAATGAGCAAGTAGACTTCACAACAAACACACACCCAGCCAGCCTGTAACAGGTGTGAGAGATTTAAAGCTTGCCTGTGCGTTACTGATCGTTCATTAGGCAGCTGGATGACGCTTCCTCTTTGTGCTCTGCTTTTAGGAGGCTATGGAGGGTGCTTACGTGGCTCTTTGGGGACACCTCGGTGTCTAAATTTGTGATGGAATCGCTCCCGATCTCTACGCCGCTGTGAATGCTGAATGGAGGATACGATTGACGAACCGAAGCAGAGCCTCTCCCGCCGGGGCTGTCCAATGAGCCATGACTTTAAATAGATTGTGGTTATTTTTAGCTTCGGTGGAGCAAAAGGTGGAGTTTTTTTTTGGCCAGGTGTAGTTTGATGTTGCTGTTTTTATTACTTTGGGCCATCCTTAAAAATTTTCTTGTTTGCCATTACCCGACCGACCCTGTCAATTTAGGACCGATTCAAATTTATTTATTTATTATTTTTTGCTTTAAGTTCGACCGATTTGCCGGTTGTAAATTTGCGTTAAGACCGACCTTTTTTTTTTTTACTCTTCAAAAAACTAATACAAAAGCAATAATAATAATAATATTAATTATATTTTAGTAAGTATTGTAAATATAGAAATTGCCTAGGCCTAGATACAAACGAAGGCTACGTTCTTTCTTTTAAATAAAAACCTGTGACGTCATCTATGTTTACACTATTGGTTACCGGATGTCACACTACAGCCTGTACGTTCGCTTCGTCTCATTCTCTCATTCACTGTCAGAGTCAACGGTTCACGCTCCGTAATGACGGCTGCGGCTGCAGTAAACAAAATGTTCGCGGTCACCGTTCAATGTCATACGGGTTCGGGCAACATAATACATCTAAAAAATACATTAAAACAGCTCGACACGCTTTAACTTGGCACGAAGTTCTGGAAAAACTGTGTCCAGCATCAAAATAAGGTTTGCAATGATGTGCCCGAAGGCACGGGTTGAAGACCCACTCAGTGACGTCACGATATGCTAATTTGTTTAAAGTCATACCTACGTAATCACCATCACCAATATTATACTTTTTTTTTACACTGAAACTTGAAAAAAAATATATAGACCGACCTACCCACCGACCCTTTATTTATTTATTTATTTATTTATTTATTTATTTATTTATTTATTTATTTATTACTGTTGCTGCAAACCAAAATATTTTTAAGGATGGCCTTGTTGTTGGGATTTTAGAATATCTCTCTTTGGATAATGGGATGCTAGAATTTAGAGACTCCTAAGGCTCGAGTTGCATCATGGAAAGTACACTCGAAGGCTAACTTCAGTTATTTCTAATGCAGAACAAACGTCTTAGCATACTGTATTATCGTTATTAATCGTTACCACCGTCACTTTCCGGGTGATGATTTGCGTCAATGTCTTTTTTTTCTTCATGATGCCACTCACGAGGAAGGACGTTCTGTTTTCTGTTCCCTTTATCTCAGCGAAACGTCCCTGGAACACGATTCTACCGCCACCGTGCTTCACAGACGGGATGGTGTTCTTTGAATTAAAAGCCTCGTGCATTTTCCCCTATACATAGCTCTGATGGACAAGCAGTAGTTCATCTTACCAGAAAACACTCCTTCAAAACACTTAGAAGACTCGTGTTTTTCCACAAACGCCGTCTAGCACGTCAGATTTTTTTGACTTCTTTGGAAGTTCGGTGTTTTGATCGAAGCCTTTATGCAAATTAGTACACAATGACTAATTAGTGGAATAAAAGAAAGAAAAAAAACATAGTTATGTTTAGTTACAGTATTTTCCGCACCATAAGGCGCACCGGATTAATTACGGGCTCTATTTCTGTACTTAACCCATACATAAGGCGCACCGTATGATAAGGCGCGTGCTAAAACATACGGTCCACAGAAAAAGGTAACAGAAGCAAAACAGTGAGTTTAGTTGAACTTTATTCTATTATTCAACAACACACACATTATTTTTTAATCAATCTTCTTCCACAAATCCATCAAAGTCCTCATATTACTGTGTCTTCTTAACTTGGCACAGTACATTTTCTTGCTTCCTCCACTTCCGAACCATAGATACATTGATGTTGAATACTTTCAGCTGCTCTATTCCCATTTACAACCATGTAACTGTAGCCTGTAGTTTGTATTGTGCCTCGTAAGCATCTGATTTTTATTGGCGGATGGCAAACCAACTTAAGGTGCATTTACCGCCACCTACTGGACTGGAGTGTGGAGCGCATAATGGTTAGGAAGAAACAAATGTTGTTTTGCAACATACCGGTAGTATACCTACCGGAGGCGTGGCGGAGGTAAGCGTACGTACTGTACGTATTACGTAATGTTCTCTGATTGGTTTATCGCTGCCAGTGTAAGTAGTGTATGTATTATGTCACTGTGTCAGCGGGAAATGGTCCGACAGTCAATCGAACGGAGCGCTTACCAAAGTACAACACCACTTTTACAGATTTTTGGAACTCAGTGCACACATAAGGCGCACCGGATTATTAGGCGCACAGCCTATTTTTGAGAAAATGTAAGGCTTTTAGGTGCGCCTTATAGTGCGGAAAATACCGTACATTATACCGGCTGCCTCAATGATGTAGATGGTTTAGCGTCATCGTTCCAGGTCTCACGGAAGTTGCAATATTTCATAATCCATTGTTTTTGAGAGCCACATGGGAAAATACTTGATTGACAAGAGATGCTGTTGTCACGGGAATAAATCGGCATGAACAACGGGGATTAGTGTACGCTTGTCCCGTCTCGGCACCTCCGTGTCCGCAGTTCATGATTCTTATTATTCGCTGGTGACCACAGTGATCTCCCAGAGCAGGTTATTTTTATCTTAGCAGCATCAGCACAGATGTACAGTACTCCAGAGATCTTCTCCGTTAGCTACCTGAGAACTGAGCGGCGTCGGACTCGCGGCTGTACCTTTTAGATGGCGGTTTAATATTCACCCTGTTTTCAAATGCGCTGGGCTTCATTTTCTATAATAAAACCTCTTAACCCCGATATACAATACATCACCCTAAAAGAAGAAATAAAACACAGTGTGTTTGAGGTGTATGTTTTACTAATGTTCCTCATGTATCGTGGTTCAGGAACAGGAGACGTGGTGGCCATCATGATCCCAGAGCCAAAAGGGCGAGATATTGTCGCACTGCTGGAGAAGAACGTAAGCGTGATCATGCACATCACCATCGGCACTCGCAACCTGCAGAAGTACGTGAGCCGAACCTCCGTTGTGTTCGTCTCCATCTCTTTCATCGTGCTCATGATCATCTCTCTGGCGTGGCTCGTTTTCTACTATATCCAGCGGTTCCGTTACGCCAACGCACGCGACCGCAACCAGGTACATGCAATCAGCTGGGGGGTGTGTGTTTGTCTTTTTTGTAGGTTTTTCTTCCAATCGAGCAGGAGACCCACCTGATTGCTCCTGTTTAATCAGTTGATCTTGGCTTTCAATAGACTCGGGTGTGGCTTCTTCTCGGGTTGGTATGAAAACCTGCTCCGTACCGGTTCTGTCCGGATCAGATCGGACACTTCTGCTCTAGAGATTGGGTTCAGATTACTCACTAGTCATCCTTCTTATTTTAGTTTATAGAGGACAGACAGTGTCACTTTTTTCTATTCAAAAAGAATTGACCGAAAGAATTAATAGGATGATCAGATAAAATAAATAAATAAATAAATAAAGAGGATCATTTTATTCCTCAGGAACTCTTGGTTGTTTAATTCCACTCGACTACAAACCGTTGTAGAAAGGACATGATTTACACTGACATTATTTCCTGTCACCCAAATGACGATGAGGTTCTCTTCTGAGTCCGGTTCCTCTCAAGCTTTCTTCCTCATATCATCACAGGGAGATTTTCCTCACCTCCGATATGATCACTAGGGCTAGATGTTAGAGATTATAAAGTAACTTCATTTTATACTTTAAATAATTTATTCTGTTTCTATACTCCCGTAAAGCTGCTTTGAGACAACGTCGATAGTTAAAAGTTGAATAAATTGAATAACGATTAGACAAAAAAAAAAATAATTAGAAAGTCAGAATATTAGACGGTTTGACAAAAAAATCAATAGTGTGATTAAGATGGAAAAAACCAAGAGGATGATTTGGAGTTTTAAGAATTAACAGAATGATTAGGCATTTTGATAGATAGATAGATAGATAGATAGATAGATAGATAGATAGATAGATAGATAGATAGATAGATAGATAGATAGATAGATAGATAGATAGATAGATAGAAAATTAAATAAAATTAAACAAAATAAAGTAAAATAAAAGGATGATTAGAAAAAAAATAGAAAGTTTTAAGTTTCATGTAAAAAATCTAGGTTGATTTGGTGAAAAAAAATAACAGGGTGATTAGACAAAAAATGAATAGCAAGATCGGACAATTTGACGATGAACGATAGAATAACGAGCGTGGCGGTCGAAATGTTTTTTAAGCTCACGGCTCTTGTGTTTTGCAGAGGCGACTGGGAGACGCTGCAAAGAAAGCCATAAGCAAGCTCCAAGTGCGCACCATCAGGAAAGGGGACAAGGTGACGTGCGTCTTTATCACTTTTTCACCTGCTATCCGTTTATCCGAGACGTAAATCAGCAACGAAATATTCCTGTCGCCACTTTGTAGACATTCCTTAAATAATCCAGACGCTAATCTAACGGAAGAACAGTTTTATAGTAGCTGTATTATTTCATTCTAACGATAAAAAGGATGCTTAGAAAGTTGTATAAGCGTCGTGTGAGAAACCGTAGCCCGGTGCTGTAGTGCCGTCGTTATCCCCTTCTGTGCTTCATGTCATAAAAAGTGTATAAAAGCTGCAGCGATCGCCTCGTGTGCCATTTATTCTCATTAGCCATGCTTCGTGACTTTTACTGTCGCTCCGTCGCTGCCTTCTCAATTTCTGGGAAATGTCCATTAGCCAAAACAAACAGATCCACACACGTCGACATAATTGCATCTGTGCCTCTTGTTTCTAGGAAACCGAGTCCGAGTTTGACAACTGCGCCGTGTGCATCGAGGGCTACAAGGCCAACGATGTCGTGAGGATACTGCCGTGTCGGTAAGTAAGCTTTAGCACTTCCATATCTATCTCTCAATTATCGTGGATCGAGCTTCACACGTTTCAAATTTAATTAAGGATACCGAACCAAAGGTTTAGGATTTAAGTGTCCTGTGGTGCCCCATGGAGAGAAAAACGAACGGACAGCATTTAACCATTCGCAGCAAGGAGGCGTCTCTACCTCGGTGGTGATCGATCATTTAAAATGAGCTAGCTAAAAATAAGGAAAGTTACTCCTTGTTAGAGATGAAGTCAAAGGGGCGGAGTCGGACTCGGGTGGCAGGCGGATCTGGGCGGAGTCTCGCCAGAGGTTTATGGGGTGGAACAGCACTGTTTGGGTCAGGGGTAAGGTGGAGTTTTATCAGAGGAGTTTAGATCCAGCATCCGAACTCACAAAAGATATCAAACCGAAACCCGACGTCTCATCCGTTCAGAGTCAATTCAATTCAGGTTTATTTGTATGGCACTTTTTTTATAATAGACATCGTCTCAAAGCAGCTTTACAGAACATAAACATAGAACAGAAGGTAAACATAAAGAATAATATAAAGAATTAATAGAATAAAAAATTCAAGATTATTATTAGAGATATATAGTTCACAATGTGTATGTATTTATCCCCAATGAGCAAGTCTGAGGTGACTCAGGCAGCAGTGGTGAGGAAAAAGTCCCTTAGATGGTAAAGGAAGAAACCTTGAGAGGAACCAGACTCAAAGGGGAACCTCATCCTCGTATGGGTGACACTGGAGGGTGTGATTATAAATATACAGTCTGACAAATGGCTGTAGTCACACACGGTAACAGGAAGAGACATTACAAGGGAAAGTTAAAACATAATCACTTCAAAATGTACCTTGTTTCTAGTCATAATGTTAAGCATTAAAATGTATGTGACTTGTTGCCATACAGTCATGTTTTTTTTTTTTTCAGTTATCACCTATTTTTTTGCTTGCGGTTTTGTTTTTTTTTAAACAGCATCTATACAATTTTAAGTCAAACCCCACGATTTAATTACTCACAGCTAGTCGATAAAGATGCAGACATCACAGCCTCCTTCTTAAGTGTCGGTTATGTGGAAGTCGCCGATCACACGAGTCCCCGATCAAAGTAAAAGCGAATAAGCGATCATTCCCGATGTTGCTTTATTGAAGTTATCAGGACAAAACAAAACAAAAAATATATATACTTAATAACGTATGGCCACTCAGGACTTCCGTACTACAGTAATATTCTTAAAAGTAGTTAACTACTTAAAAGTAGGACAATGCTTTAAAATCCGAAGTGAAACGTTTTCCCGCGCCACCTGGACAGAGCTATGAGAAATGAATGAATGTGTTGTGTTTCTCAGACACGTGTTTCATAAGAACTGCGTGGACCCGTGGCTGCAGGAGCACAGAACCTGTCCCATGTGCAAGATGAATATCCTTAAAGCTCTCGGCATCCCGGTAAGCCCGTCGCTCTGTCGTCATAACAACCCTATCCGTCTTAACGACTTATTCCTTTAAATATCTTGTGCAGCATTATTTCGCATGTCAAGCCGCACGGAACACGAGTGTATTAAGTGGAACGGTGGATACGGACGGCCACGTTTTTGACTCAGATTTGAATCCAAACCCTTTGCAGCCACCCGAAAGTGATTAGCTGTAACTCGATGGTTTAGGACATGGATTAGCGCATGTTGGTGTTGGCTTGTTCTGTTTTTGCACAAGCCATGGAGCAAACATTAGTCAATATTTGACCAGCATTATTTTACCAACTGCCAGCTTGTTTAGTAATATTTCAATTATTTCTTCAAATGTTTGCGCCTAGCTCACGTTACACACAAAGTTTATTGAACGCTCGTTTCTTGTTTGCCGTGGAAGACGAACGCAGACTGCTCTGACGACGCGCCTCCTGACTACGAGCTGTCTGTCGGAGCTCCTCCTGCCAACCCTGTGTCCGGGGCCAGTGACGTGACCGTGAGCGAGAGTTCTGTGGCGCTGGACCGCCTGCCACACCTTCACCACGAGCCCGAGTCTCTCACACAGATGGAAGTCGGCCCCCGCATCGCCAGCAGTGAGTACTCCAATAAATAAATAAATAAATAGATAGATAGATAGATAGATAGATAGATAGATAGATAGATAGATAGATAGATAGATAGATAGATAGATAGATAGATAGATAATAAAACACATTTTAAACTTAGTCCAAAAAAACATGATTCGATCTGAGATTTCATTATCAGCTAACTCTGGCGTTTCCGACTGCATAAAACAGACTGAACATTCATTGGTCCAATCAGGATTTTGGTCCAATCGGAATTTGGGGGCGGAGCTAGCAGCACTGTTTGTTGCTGATTGGGTATAGATAACACATCATGGCCTTTCATCAAACATAGATGAAAAACACTTATTTTTTATTTTTTACATTTCTCAGCCGACATGAAAACTGGATGATTTTATGGCAACAACTTATATCCACCGGGGGACACGGAGGCTTGGTGGTTAGCACATTTGCCTCACACCTCCAGGGTTGGGGGTTCGATTCCCGCCTCCGCCTTGTGTGTGTGGAGTTTGCATGTTCTCCCCGTGCCTCGGGGGTTTCCTCCGGGTACTCCGGTTTCCTCCCCCGGTCCAAAGACATGCATGGATTGGCATCTCTGAAAAATTGTGTGTGTGAGTGAATGAGAGTGTGTGTGTGCCCTGCGATGGGTTGGCACTCCGTCCAGGGTGTATCCTGCCTCAATGCCCAATGACGCCTGAGGGCAGAGGCTTCC